>NW_023501351.1:0-143451 GCF_013396195.1 Fusarium tjaetaba | reverse complement strand
GGTAATAAAATAAACTCTATAAAAGGTATCCTAAATTTATTTTAAATTTATATTAAATTACCTAAATCTTTCTATTAATTAGATTTAAGGTCCTAAGTCTTATTTCCTCCCCTAGGTACCTAACCCGCACACCTAACTGGTCCGTTTCTAATTGCCAAGGGCACATACCATAAAGTCAGAGAGTGTGTGATTCGCTTCAATTTGTCTGTTTCAACTGTCTGGAGAGTGTTCGCTTATGCATACCCAAAATATATGCTGAATTCCCTTGCTTTCATGTCGTGTTCGCTAATGCATACCCCAGATATATGCTCTGAATTTTCCTGCTTTCATGTCCTTCACGTCCTTCGCTTGTTCTCTCTCTCATCAACGGAAGAATCGAAAAAACTTTGTAGGACCCTTGACTTGCGCCGGAGCCTGGACTCGAGCCACAAGGCGACCTCCCTGCCATGCCAGCTAAGCAAGGAAAAATCGAACATTGTCCCTGATGGTCCTGAAATACTCGCCTCTGAAGGTAACCACGAGAGCCAGGTTTGCCATCAAAAGTCCCTCCCAGAAAATCGTCATGTTCGAGAGGTCTTCACCATCCGGATGGACAACTGCAAGTCGGACGTCAGCCTGGATGGAGTCGACACTAGGTACAGACAGTGGCACTCACGGTACTGGTAGACCGACCCGATTATGACTGCAGTGATTGCGTAGCGTACAAGAGGGGAAACCATTGTTAGTCGTTTCTCTGGAAGCTGGCTTGAGATGGATTATGATGATGTGCAAGAATATATCTGATATTGTTTGGTTGGAAATGTATGTTCAAGATAGGTTTAGGATCCCTTTTGTCGAACTTAAGTAAAGGGATCCTAAACCTAAGTAGTAGATACTTATGATTATGATAACTTAGGTAGGTAGGATCGAGGACAAGCCTCTGGGAGCAAGAAAACACGAGACCCAAGTTTAGGGTGACAAAATAAACTCTATAAAAGGTATCCTAAACTTACCTATCCTAAATTATGCTAAGTTACCTAAGTCTTTTTATCAGTTAGGTTCAAGGTCTCGAGTTTTATTTCCTCCCCTAGACAAGGTAGGTACGTATGAGGTTGTGAAAGGGCGAGGGGACTCGTTCCCAGGAACAGCGTTCGAATGGGACCTTCTTTGCTTATTAGATTGCACCTATCTACTCGAGGTAGGTAAGTACAAAGGGGGCTTCTTAGGGAGACAAGTCGTGATCATAGGTAGGTGCTGTCTTGCTGTTACTCTTCGTGGCTTGAGGGTGATCAGCCGAGACCTAATATCAAGGTTATTGTGGTTCGCTTTGGCGTAGTACATGACGCCTTGTATTGTGCTGTCTTAAATATAAATGCTTTATTTTTGTTACATCACTTTGGCGCCTTTTGCTGGGCACTTTGACTCCTGAATCATTGAAACTCCGTTGACTCTCTGGCGTCTTTGAGGGCGCCGGTCGTGCACCTAATACTACATAAACACACTTCCCTTCGTCATGCGTCTTAACCTGACCGTCATATCCGTATCACTCCATGTTCCTCAACTCCCATTTGCCTGATGCATGCATGCCATAAAACACTGAAATCCATAAACGCCTTCCCATGGTTCCAAAGGTAGTTGCTAAAATTGAAGAGGGTATTCGGATACATAGTCTACAGCTGCTTGTGTCGGTGGCAGCTCAGACTGCGTCGTCGCGACGGGCTATTGTACGTATGCTCGCCATAAGTCGGTCCATGAATTCCATCGATTCACCTCCGGGAACGTCTGCAAAATCTTGTTGTCCGGAAGTGTTGTTGGTCGCCGGCACAGTTGTATCGGTCGCGTGTACCAAGTTCGAAGCCGGACATGTCGACTTGTTATCCTGGGAAGGTGAAGCACCCTGCTTTTGTGTTGGGGTTGAGGCTGAAGCTGAGGCTGAACCTTGCGAAAAGAACTGAGCAACGCCCGGCAATCGCGGAATTGGAATAGGGGTCTTGGAGACCTTGGCCCCAAGTTTCTGATTGTTCATAGGCTGCCCATTCGACAATGTCTGCTGAGATGCCCGAATCGGTTTTGCAGCCTTGGGCGTACAAGGTGAGCCTTTGCCCTCGGCTTGTTGCAAGATTGGCTTTGCGGAGGCAACGGGAGCAGGGGATTTGGACGTAGGCGCCATCGAAGCCAGAAAGTTTGCAGGCAACGGTACTGGCGACTCTTTCGGGGGTATCTGGATGGGCTGTTCAGCCGACCCTTCATTCCTATCGAGATTTCCAGGTACTTACCTTGTATTCTTTAAAAATCGTCCCAATCTTAGGTTTACTGCTTTGGTTAGGGGGCTGAGCGGTTTGTGGGGGCTTCTGCTGAGGCTTTTCTTCAGCCTTTTGCGAAGGCTTCTGTGGAGGCCTCTGTTGGTGCTTCGGGGTCGACTTTGGCGGCTGCGCTTGGGGTTGCGCCTGGGCATGTATTGGTGCCTGTACTTGTGCAGGTGCAGGCACTGGTGCATGCGTTTGCATAGGCATGGGGGGCAAATACTGTTGTTTTATCGCAGGCCGAGGAAACTGGTTGAAGCTAGGGGTGCCAGTTCCCAGGGATGGCGTGGGCACTTGCTTCAAGTTCGGTTGTTGGCTGATCCGAGGCTGGCTCCCAGGGGACGCATGGTGGCCATGCCCCGCAGGCTGGTGATGTGGAGGCTGGTAGGCGCCGAAGTTTTGATTGCTCTGGAATCTATTATCCTTGATTCTACCGTGGAGATATGCATCCTTGTTGGTTATGATGTGAGCCCTGAAGTTGCCCTCGTATCCGTTGGTGAAGCCTCCCCAAGTAGCATATGGCGTCCGATACTTAGTCGAGTCCCTATAGAGGTTAGCAAAGGGCCAATGTGTTGAGTCGACACTACGTACCTGTTGTGGTTGACCTGGAAAAAGGGATACTTTTGGTATATAGATACATCTGCCTGCGGAGCCACTCTTGCCTGCGATGCCTGGTGGTGGTTTACAGGTGCCGGAGCCTGATACGGTTGCGGATAGGGATGGGCTACTCCAGGATGACTAGGGGTGGGTGCAGGAAGGGCAGCGGTATGTCTTCCGTGCCATTGGTCCTGCTGATAATGTGGTAGTGTGTTCGCAGGACTCTGTATCCTGGGCATGTTCCCAGGAGGTGTATAAGCGGGCGATTGCCTAACCTCAAACCTTTGTGCAGAGTAGGCAGGAGCAGCTTGTTGTCCTATAGATATAGGTTGTGCATACGGATAACGATAGCTCCCGGGCTGTTGCTGGACTGGCGAAGGGGCAGCTGGTATAAACCTCTGAGTGGTCAAGTTGCCCATCGCAGGGTAGTTGTGAGAAGCAGGGGTCCGTGGCTTGTACATATATGGCTTATCAAGTCGCGCTGCAGGATAAGGGACAGCGGGCTGGTAGGCTTGTCGGGGAGGATACACTGGAACCGGCCTTGGGGGTTTGACAGGTTTGGGAACTGTCGATAGGAAATTACCCCTGGGATTATGACGTGGGTTGCGAGGATCCTCGGTGAACTGGGCGCGGGCTTCTGTCGAGTTCTTAGGCAAGTAATACCAAATTTGGTCGGGTTTGCAGAAATCGATCTTGACTTGTTCTTTGTTTGCGACAGGGTGGCTGTTGAATTCGGCCCAAGTACAGCCTTCAACGAACGGATCGTCCTTCTGGGGCTTGCCGTCATGAAGTCGTTTTGTTTTGAGCTTCTCCTTGGCCTTCTGGGACGCGGGCATCGGAATGGCCTTTGATGATGCCTTTGGCAGACGATAGTCGGCTGGATCGGGTACCAGTAGCCATTTCCATTCGACTTCGAGGCGGTCACTGCAAGCAATTAGTTTATATTTGACGAGATCGGGTTTCTGATGGATTCTAGCATACCCATTTGGCAAGATGTCAATAAGCAACGTTTGCTCATCATGCCGGTTTTCAACCACAATACCAGCAAAGATATCTCCCTTGAAGTGTTGCAACTGGCAGGTCTCGCCAGGCTGGAGCTTTGAAGCTGCCGTCCGAACTCGTGAGTCAGTCTCCAATGCATCTCCATCAAGCTTCTTATCTCGCTTCGTCCGATGGTATCGACAACTGAACTCAAAGGCTTGCTCTTTATATTCTGTGCCATCTTCGCCAAAGACTGGGATTTCTTCTTCTTCGACGAAAACACCCGCTGCGGCCGCGCATGTTGCATGATAAGCCCGGGCACATCTCTTTTGGGAACATTGGAAGCAAGCGCCCTGTTTGGAACGGCAATAGAGACACTTGAGTTCGAATCGATCCTTGTGGATTTTCGACACGTTGACGACTGTCTCTTGTCCATCAATCGTTTCCGTATATGTCTCTGGCAGATAGTGCGCGCAAAGTCGATGAGCTTTTCGACCATCATCTGTGGGCAATAGATCGGCCGATGGAGTATCGTTAGGGCAGAGGCAGCAGGGTGGTTCGACCTTCGATTTGAGACGAAGTCTGATCTTCTTGACCTTACCTCCCTTCTCGCCAGGTATACGCTTTCGCTTACGGCCAGCCAGTCTGAACTTGACACCAGAGCCAGAAGGTGGTGTGGGCATGCCACCTTGTTCATCATCTTCTTCTTCCTCTTCGTCCTCAGTTTCTTCATATTCTGTTTCTTCTCCGCGTAATTTGCGCTCGATGTCGTAGACATTAATCCAGACACTGTCTTGCGCTTCTGCACACTCGCACTTTTTGGCGATTTTGCCGATGTCTAGCCAAGAGTCGAGTGCGAAATTGACAGCTTCGGCACAGTTGTAGCCCAGATTATAACCAGAATGATATCCATATGGATAGGTCACAACGAACTCTCCAGGATAAGATACGCATTTGTTAACAGTGATATTATAATGCGATTTCAAATGCTGAGGCGAGATGAGGAATCCTTTGTGACGGAGAAACTGGTCGCAGGCTTTGGCATCTGTAGGCCAGATGTTTTTCATCGCCGCTTCGAACCGCCGGGCATCGGCTTGGGAGATGCTATACCACTGCTTGGGAGCACCGAAGTGAAGGTAGTTAATACTGTAGAGATCAACATCTTCTAGATGCCAAGCGAAAGTTGCTTTCCACATGCCAAGGTAGAGATAAGCTGTGTTGACTCCTGGAACTTTTTCTCCCAAGACATCCAAAAGATTGGGCAGCTTGTTCAAATTCCACTGTTCAGTCGATTCATCAAAAAGCGTGCCCATCAGATCAGCGCCGTAGAGGGGAGGTGCGTAGGTAAGGGTCTTCCAGTAAGCCCTCTCAAGTTCCTCACAGCGCTCCGGGGTATACTCAGATATGTCCATCTTGTAATCCCAGTCTTTAAAGGCAGCTTCGTCGATCATAGCGGATCCCTCTCGGCGACTGTATTTGCGACGGGCCGAGACTGTTTGCGTCTTGGTTCTTGCCTGTCGGAGGCCACCCATGCGACCAACAGTAGGTTCATAATCCTCCTCAACCTCTTCACCAGGGTCCTTCTCTACTGACTCGATAGGTTTATCCTCAGTCTCAGCAACATCTGGCTTGGGTGAGACCGGAGTCATAGGCCGGTCTTCATTATCATCCGCCTGTTCTTGCTTGAGCCGCTTCCCTCTGCCTCCTCGCTTGGCAGGTCGCCCCCTACCTCTCTTCTTAGGGGTCGAAGGATCGGGAGGTTTAGCCACAGTCGCGGTCGCAGCTCGAGTTCGTGGTTTAGGCTTCTCGGCATTGGCGCGTCGCTCACCACGTCTAGCCGGTGGCTGGTGTTCGCTCTGGTCGCATAACTGGCGCCACTGGGGCAGATTGTAGGATCGTCCGTGAAGGATGTTGACTTGGCGATAGGTTCCATTGGATCCCATAATATCTTGCTTGATCGGCTCTCGAACTTTGACCTGCTTCACAAGGTCGTCGAGTTTGGGAAGAGCGTCTTTCCATTCTTGCGGGGGGATAACTTTGATGATGCCGGATTTCATTCCATAGCTATCGACGGTTTCCATCTGGAGGATATGTTAGGGACGGTCACGAGGGAACTTGCGGTCGACGTACGAAGCGCTTGAAATCCTTGAACTGGTGCATGGTGGGCTTGAAGATAGGAACAGCACCAGACCAGGAATCTGGCAGGACCTCCCCAATGTCAATGTCTTCTTCAACATCTTCCTTCTTATCTTCGCTGTTGACATTATCATTAGAAGACAAAGGCTGCGGTGGATCGCTCAGGATGGGTTCATCTTCAAGATCGCTCAACTCAGAATCTGAACCATCAGACTTCGCCGTGTTGTTGCTATCGGGAGGCGAATGTAAAAAGGTAGCGCCAGGTTGAGCGGTCGAGGTGTTTTTTGTGTTGGTGTCGACAGGCGCAGTCGCAACGCCGGTATCCTGAGAATGTGGTGTAGCAGCGACAGCAATGCCAGCGTCGATCGACGTGGACGTCGACTCCGACATGGTGGGCGATCACGTCGCAATCAGCGACGCTGCCATTGAGGGAGGAATTCTAAATTTCGGGCCCGTTTCTCGCTGCGGCGTAGTACAGACGGTTGAAAATATCGATGCGGTGAAAAGAATTAATTACTCTGTCAAGATACTTTTGCGCTGGAAGTGTTGAGTACGACGGACGAAAAGGGCGTGAGCGCAGACTTGGAAAGTGGTACAGTGGGTGAGAACCTGAGTCTGAGTGGCAGGGTAGGTACAGTTTACTGGAGTTGGTGGTCAGAAGGGCAGGTGATGCGGATAGAATTGTTAGCGGACGAATGAAAAGACTCGCTTGGAAGTATCTTCTGGGCTTATCCTCGGGTGGCGGTACCTGCGGGCCTCGTACTGTGCTAAGATTTCAACTTGGGCTAAATGCAAGCGGAAGAAACAGGGCAGGGAGCATCAGGGAGTAAGAAAATACCTGACCTCGATCTAGGGTACTAGAATAAACTCAGCAGATAATACCATAAGTTTATGCCAAGCTACGTAAGTTATTTTGTCATCTTGAATCAAGATCCTTGATTTTCTTTCCTCCCTAGGGGGAGGTACCCCCCAAAACGGGCCCGCTGAACACGCATCATTCGATTTCGGAGGTTTCCATCATCATCGCAAACTTGCCCCCTTTTTACAAACAAGTCGACTTTTTCTTTCCGTGTCAGGCATAAGCAGGGCGAAATATCTAATGGACTATCGATTATCGAACTATTAAATCTCACAAGGATGATGGTCTTTTATTTGCCACTGAAAATGCTGCGACTAATTCTGCTTTCTAGATGCATACATAACATAGGCTTTGTTGTGCATTGTTTTAAAGATCTTCATCTGATGCAGATTGATCAGATTGATAAGATTGGCATCTGAAACCCAGTCCCTAAAAGCTGGGGACGTCGTCCACTACCGATCATCCTGGCCTGGCTTTGTCCCACCTTACGTAGGCGACATTACCTTAGCTCACGAGCACCTCACCCCCATCTGTGGTCCCCTGATTCACAGGGCTGAGTTAAGTGATTGCTAGTTGCTGTTGCCATAGATCCGCTTTGTCTTCATCTTCATCTCACTATCTTGTTGTTCCAACCGAACAGCTCGTAGAGTCCATGTCTTGCATATGCACCCCCCTACATGTAAGCTATCGTGATTCGCTCGAGTTGACCATTGAGGGTTGTCACTCGAACAGATACTTTCATCTCGGCGTCAAGGCTATTGTGTCACAGCCTCAACTTGACCGATTGTTCTATTGTATTCTCACAGCACGTTCGATTTCAGCTTGCAGACTCCTTTGTCTAGTGTTGATGTTGTTTCCTTGAATACCTGACCGTCACGCCAGCGACAGAGCCAATGAAGGAGACCTATCTCTTGAAGCTTTCTCATTTGATCTCCCCCCCGGAACCACTTCTAGATCCCATAAGGTTCATGTTCGTTGCTTTGGGACTTCGTGAAAATGTCTATGTCTTTGTTCAGTCAACCACTGATGGTATTCCCAAGCCGCGCTCCTTTCGTCATAGTAAACTACTGATGAGGTTTATCAGCCGAGAACTTGTTTGGTAACTCACTAACAGTATCATTACGATAGCCTTTGCGCAAATATGTTATGAATCAGCCGTCACCAGCTGTCCGTGAAACTGAGCATTAGTCTCCTTTGTTGAGATGATGGGGATGATGACTAAAAGTGAAAGAGTCCACTTGTGTGCCTTATCGTGCATGATATGATCGCGAGCTAAGAACCTGGAGGGTGTAGACGCAGACGGATTACTCCATCGTGATACAGTCAAGTCAATAAGTTACACAGCACGTGTGTATTAAATCTTCGTTTAAAGGGCCTAAACTGCTCATCTTTGTTGGTCTTTGACTAAGTAGGTAGGCATGCGATCACATGTTCAAAGTGATAACCCTTACCAACTCGTTATTTTGTGTATTGTCTTACTGAAGTCATTGCTCGGCCACTCCTGTGCAAGCTTTAAGTTAATTGACAATATATACTGCGAGAACGATATATATCTTCCCTACAACTTACAGAAGACAGGAGCTCTATATATCGCTCATGAAAAAGTGGCTTTACAGATCAAGGAAACACTACACTCCCTGGACTAGACGACTTGCCCATATCTGAGCGGGCCGGCGCCGAGCCGATATACTTGCTTGACTGCAGGCATTGTATCGAATTCTGTAGACTTCCACAAAATATTTATATTGATTCTTCTAGCGTTGCAGACTGATGGTGGAGGGTCAACACCAGAGGACCTTGTAACGAAACATCGTGTCCTTCCGAGGTATACAATACTATTAAACCCCTTATTTGTACTCCTAAAAGCCATCTCGGGCTCCCAATATAAAGAAAGTAACTTATGGTCATGCTTGTGTATCCAATGCCAACCAGGTTCGCAGTTGCACTAAGCCACTACCAGGGGTGAGAGTCTCCGTACCTTTAAGTTGTGATAGTACCTGGACATGATGTAATGTGAGACACTGAACAGCTCTTATCCATAGAGTGACTAATCATAAAGGTATGCTCCGTGATACAAAATAAATCACTGCATGAAGTCAAAATACTTCTCAAACGCCAACCAGATATCGAGGAATTTGTGTTGAGCCCCATGTTACTCCGACCTACAAGTGCCGTAAGTGGGCGCAACTAGCTCCGAGCCTGGCTTCAAGACAACTGACGTCAATATCCTGTTTTACCAAAAACATTTTCTTCGTATCAAAGAATTAGATTTGGCCTTATGTTACCGTAGCCCTCCCTGTCTTACTCTCTGTCACGAGGATGACCTTCAATTGCGCGACCTGCAAACCCCGCCGTAGTAAGCATTCTCTTTACGGATAGATCTGCACAGTCAGCGGTCAAAGCCAAGCCAAAAGTGAGCCTTGAGTCTCGGTACTTGTTATCACGAACAGATCAGTTCCTTGGCTGTTTAGAGACACAGACTCAATATATTTCTTCCATCGAGATCTTGATCATTGCAGTTGACTGACACTGGGCTTATCGTCCTCCCAGCCACCTCTATCCGGCTCACCTTCACCCCGCACTCAGCACTATCTTGGCCCTTTTTAAACTTACAGCATCAAAGAAGCTGGGCTGCATCCTTTAGCTCAGCCATTGGATGGCATCATGGTGAGCTGACCTATCTCATCACTTGCCAGCCCTCCATGGCTTTATCGTGTTCCCCCGCCCGCCCCCAATGCCAGCCTTGTTGGAGGAATGTCAACGGAATGTCGCGAGGAGTTTCTGTGCCGCTGTGACAAGGCGTTGGCTACTTGTACATGAACCTCGGTCGTGTTAGAGCTGCATCAGGCGTTGGGTGGATGGATGACGGTCAGTTGCAGATGTAGCTGCAGCTTGTTCTACCATAAGCTACCTACCTACCTATCTATGGCCCTCACACCTCTTTTGAGCCGAGCTTGGGTCTTTGCCTCTCTTCTCTTTCAATTGCCTCTCACCTCTTCGTGGTGAAGTAAGAGCTTCACTTTGATTCTCTACTCATAGTTGAACCCTCCACTGTATTGTCGTATAAGACGCAGCCTTCAATATGATTATGTTCAAGCTCTTCGCAGCTTTACCTCTCGTCCATGGCGTTATTGCACAATCCGCCGGCACTGGAGAAAAGGTCTGGGCTGCCGTCGCATTCATCAACCATGGCGAAAGGACGCCCGCAATAGCCAATCTTCGCACCGTCTTGACACCTGAGGGAGCTCAGCAGATGCTGCGACAAGGCACTGCGTTCCGTGCTCGATATATCCCAGACGGTGTGAACAACTCCGACTATCAGAGCATTCAAATTGCTTATCTCCAGAATCTCAAACCTGATGTGATTGACAACGACGACATTGACATTATTACCCAGACAGATGAATGGGTATCGACTGGTGCTTTGGCCTTTATGCAGGGTTTCTACCCGCCATCACCGAATGCCTTTGATAACAGCACTGGAGGCGAAGAGATTGCCGTGAACTTGGCTTCTAGCGATAACAAAACTGAATATCCCTTAGACGGATATCAATACCCCAGTATTCGAGCTCCTGGTTACTACGACCCAGAGTCAACAGCGTATGCTTATTGGCCTCTCCCTACCTACATTAACTAACACAATACAGAATACAAGGCACTTATAGGTGTTCAGCATGGCAGACAGAAATCACCACAAACCTAACGCAGGAAACCGGTCTCGATGAGCTCTATGATTCAACTCTGCCTTTCTATCAAAACCTCTTCTCTACTGCTCCATTTGATGGCACAATTGACATCGACTATGCCAATCTCTGGAACGCCTACCAGCTCTGGGAATTTGTCGATTATCAGTATCGACACAATGAGACAGTTCACGAGGGTCTCAACAACGCAAACTCAACGCTGTCTTTCCTGAACACTTATGCCTTGTCCATGGAGCGCGCACAAAACAGCTACCGCGGTTCAGACGACGACAGCGAACTTGGTTCTCTCTACTCTGTCGCTGGCCGAACCATGGCGTACAAAGTCGCATCGCAGTTTAAGAGCAACATTCGCTGGGGAAGCAGCTACAACAAACTCACACTCATGTTTGGCTCTCTCGATCCCATCGTGAGCTTCACTCAACTCTCAGGTCTTGTCACACAAGACAACATGTTTCAAGCGCCTTGGTCAACGCTTCCCAAGCCTGGCGCAGCATTGGTCTTTGAGCTTTTTGGTGAAGACCCAGATGATCCTGATCGCCAACCAGCCACGGACAGTCTTCGTGTGAGAATGTCCTACCGTGCTTCAGCAGACCCGGACGAGTCTTTCCAGAACCAGCCCATCTTCAAGTCTGGTCCTGATGGCATCGCATACTCGAGTTTCATACAGACTATGAACAACCTTGGAATATCGCCTAACCAGTGGTGCGACGTTTGTAGCCCGACACCTGCTCCTTGGTGCATCACCATCGACTCGGATAGCTCCAACTGGGGAGATGACTCTTCCATTGGGCCAGTCATCGCAGGGGTTATCGGCGCAATTATTGCGATCGCTGTTCTGGGTGTTCTACTCCTTTGCCTGTGTGTCTGTGGCGGTCTTCGGCTACGTCGCAAGGGTCCTGAAGACTCAACACTCGGCGCCGCTGCTGTAGGAGGTACCACAGGAGGCTTCAAGGGGCCAGAAAAGAAAGATGGTGATGCGGATGTGGTGGTGACAAAGCAAGGCATTCACCATGAGCGCGTCGGTAGCTGGGAACTTCGAAGTCCAAGCGAAATACCTCCTCAGACTTCTGGAATCGTGACCAAGGATATAGGTTCTCCTCCTCAGAGACGATCGTTGGATGACAGCGACGACGACATCAGCGTTATGAATGCGGCACCCGTGAAGGCTCGCGAGAGTGTTTGAGTAAGTATGGGTGCGTGAATAGGGAACTATATGGAGGAACTTGCATGCATGGTTATACCCTTTGATTCTTACAATCGTTCGAGCTATTGATACCTACTGGGATGGATTTTACAGGCGTTGGTATTGGGGAATTTTCGTAGACACTCGTTTGGAAATATTGATCATTGGCCATATGTGGCATCAACTGAAAGGACTGTTACTATATAACTGGTAGTTCAAATTCACTGAACTGAGACTATCACTTGACCATAGACTGAGGTTGGACATTGCATGACAAGTGAATGGTTGGATGTCAAGAACAATATCACGATTTTTGTTGAAATAGTGATATCCAGACATCTTGGTTTAGTAAAATGACAGTATGGATGTTTATCCAAGGGGTATCTATATCCCACACGCCTCACACAATAACAAACTCCTCCTCTTCAACCCCATCAAGGTCAAAAATCTCCCCATTCATCATCCCATGTACATAGCACTCCCCAACAAGTATCCACGTCTCATCATCCTTTCTCCTTAGCAAAAAGGGTGTTCTACCTCCATACAACACAACAACCACATCCCCTGCTTGCATAATATCCGGCCCAACAACAAACCAACCCCCAAAAGTTATCGCAAAACCTCGATACCGCGTAACAAGCGTTGCTTCATGGCTCCACTTGAACCCATCTCCCGTCTGCGCAAGCTCTTGTATCTCTGATGAAACAGCACCAGGTCTATCCAGTGCGCGGACAAGATACGCTGCACCGTTGGCGAGCCACTCTTCCTTGGGAATGCTCTCATATGGCCGAGAGCGATCTGCTCCGATGCATGCGTTTGTAAGTGTTTGCACAAGGGCGAAGAATGCTGTGTCGCCGTTTCGATAACGTTGTCGTAGGTTGAAGGGTTGGTTTCTACCACAGATATCTCGCCATAGGGCTTCGATAGGGAGGCGAAAGGGGTTGTTGCGACGGAAGTGGAAAGCGTTGTTCCAGAAGATCCACGATGGTCGACGGATACGATCTAAGCGAACGCCGTAGATATGGAGAGCTCTTGTCTCTTCGTTGATGCATAATTGAGGTCGATATTCCCCCGATGCTCTATGAGGAGTCACGGGTGTACCCATGAGATGGAGAGGCACAACACGCCAGTCTGGAACCCAAGTTGGTAAATCCCCCCTCTCCATGATTCGCTTCTTGTAAGTAACTGGTATAGCATGGCAAGCAGACAAAAGCAGAAGTGATTCGCACCCAGAGAGTTCTCTGACCGCAACGTCATAATAGATATCTTCTATCGATCTGCTATAATCCGCCACCAACTCTGCAAGGCTCGAACTGCCAGTATGGATGGAGAAGTGGCCAAGAAAAGCGTAGACATGGTCTCGGGGGTCTTTTGACAATAGATGCCTTGCGCGGTGAAGTTCGTATATGAAGGCTGCGCGGTTATGGTTTACATCGTATGCCTCCTCTGGCTCAACGAAGCGTTGATACAAGTAACGGATGTTAGGTGTGAAGACAGCGAATCGTGAGCGTAGGAAGTGATAAGTCGTATTCAGGATGCCTGCAACTGATGACAGGATCTCCCAGTCAATCTCTGCATCGCCCCAGTAGAGAGTCGCAGGTGCTGCTGTTCCTATTTCCTGAACAATCCATATACGATTAAACTATTCTCGTTAGTATAAGGCTCTCCAGTGTCTACCATAGACTCACCCATGGTAGCCTCGATAGATTCGAGAACGGCACCCAAGGCTTTCTATCTTGGCTCAACAAATCTTCTGAATGAGCTCTTTTGAATTCATTATGCAGTTCCTCATCATTAAACACTCCATGAAGGTAGTGAACCATCTCCGTAGCCGCCTTCCCATGCCCTACCTTGTCTTCTCCAAGCCATACCAACACATGCTTCGCTCCCTTGTAAATAGCGTTCATCAGACTGACTTGTTGACTTCGTTCAGCAATATCGTCCTGATTGATGCAGACTTGATCCGCCCACAAGCGTCGCTGGGTAGTTGCATGTCTCATACGGCGTAGAGCGCCCTCAATGCTCTCCGTTAATGGCAGCGGTTTCCCATCGCATATAATCTCAGAGGATCGACCACCTGTTCCCCAGCAATATGAGATGGCTTCATATTCTGGGCTTAGATCAAGATTCTCAAAGCCGAGATGACCGACTAATGGGTCATTGCCCGTACCAGGCTCAAGAGTGAGAATGCGGATTGTAAAGTTATCTATGAATGGTGTATAGACATATGACTCTGGAGCTGTCGGTATTGAAGGCTGGGCAGCATCGGCCATGGATGGTAGTAAAGACACAGTCGAGCGATGAGACTTGACTTTGAGAAGAGTCCTAGAATGAGATGTTGAACGTTGATGGTGAGAAATGTTATGCAGACCGAAACTTGGAGGCCCAGTTCTTTTAGATCGCTTTCGCGAAACTTCAACTGGCGGCGTAGAATTAGTTTCTTTGTAGATCGTCAAATCACTAGTATGAGCTCTTTTTCGAAAAGCACGTCGACTCATTAGTCGAACTGGAGATGTAGACTTAAGGGACATTGCAATTATCACTGAACTAGAAACGGAATGATACGGTACTTAACAGAACCAACGAACGGTTACTAACCTGCAACACAGCCACTCATCATGGTTCCCTTTGCGGAGATCCATGCAGGCAGTCTTTGCAAGCAGTAGTAGGGTCAGCGCTAATGTCACGTTAGAGACGCAAGATGGTATGCAAGGCATAGTACAGAGTACATCACGTAGAAATAGCACAGATCATGTTGGCCTTCAATGTTTAATTTGTGATATCGAGCGGCGGTAGGCCTTTCTATCTAACTATACACAACTTTCCTGTGTCATCAATCGTTCCAAGTAGGAGATAAAAACAAAATAGATAATGCGATAACACCTCGCATGGGCGATTCATCCTTTGTGCCAGTAACGCCTTATCCCATCCCAATCCGCTGGGAATCCCAAAGTTACAAATAAGAAAGTAATGAAGCGCTTAGTGCATGTCCTTTTCCCATTCCCCACTGTCCATTAAACCACTCTTTACATGTCCATGGTAAGAAGTTCTAACCTTGATGTAACGGCGTCACAGCTGGCGCTGATACGTTGCACGCGAGCCATAGCCAAAGCAGCGATACACTCTTCCTCACCGGCATCGACAAGTTCAAGACGGGCAAGCACCTTTTCGGACTCAACACCGCCAAAGATGTCAACATGCGATAGACCCTCAGAGTCAAACTCCTTGGGTTGCTCGGTGGTGGTGGTAGCGGTCTCAGTGTGGAACAGGGCGAATTCAGGGTCAGATTCAAACTCAAGGTCGATAGGGGCGGCGTCAACAGGCTCAGAAACCTCGGGCTTCTCAACAGGACGCTCAATGGCGGGCACCTCAAGCTTCTCCTCCTCAGAGTCGAAGATGGGCTCAGCGAAGTTGGAGGTCTTGCCAGAAAGAACAGAAGCGTCAATAGCATCAGGAAGCTCAGGAGTGTCGACAACAAAGACTTGAGGCTGGAAGTTGAAAGAACCATCAAGAGTGAGCATGGAGAAGTCCATGTTCTGCTCAGGGATCATGGCCATGCCAATCTGGTGCTGAGAAGACTGCTGAGCATTGTAGGGGTTGATGTCCTTGGGCACCTGTCGCTGCTCGGGTTGAGGCTCGACCTTGAGTTGAGGAGTCTGCTGAACAGCGGTAGGGTTGCTGCTGAGGTTGTCCAAGAAGTTGGAGAAAGAAGGCGAAGAGAGCAGCATGCGGGTGAGGTCAGTCAGACGCTTGTTCTCGTCAACGAGAGCACGGTTCTGAGCACGGAGGTCACCGTTCTCGCTGACCTTGTTGGCAATCTCAGTCTCAAGCTGAGTGATGTATTCTGAGACATTATTAGCAAACTGTTTCAATTATTTGTGGCGGAGCAAACTTACCCTTTCTGCGGGAACGGAAAGCACGAGCGGACACCTTGTTGCGAAGCTGTCGTCGCTCCTTGCTGCTGAGCTTCTTGCCCTCCTCACTAGCCAGGAGGCGCTCATCCTCATCCATCTCCTCTTCGTCCTTCTTGGATCGGGGGAGGTTGGCCATGGGGCTGGTAGCCTGACTCTCGGGCATTGAGGGCTTGGCTCGCATAGAGTTCAGGAGCTGAGTAATCTTCTGCTCAACAATGGGGTCGGTAGGCTGAGGGGCCTTGCCACGAGACTTGGGCTGCGATGCATGGCGCTGAGCCTGTTGTTGTTGCTGAATGATCTGCTGCTGTTGTCGCTGTTGTTGCTGAGCCTTGGCAAGAGCGGCTTGGGAGTGAGCGCCAGGCCAGAGACGGCCATTGTTCTGTGTAGGCAAAACGGGTGGTGAAGGAAGACCAGCGTTCTCTTGCTCAATGCTGCTAGGGTCGACAGTGAAAAACTGTTGTGTCTCGGTCTGCGACTCGAAATCCATATCCATATCCGACGCACCCAAAGTAGCCTGCGAAGGAGATGTGTTGAAATCAAACAGATCAGCCTCGGGGCTGAAGGTGGTTAGGTAGTCGATGTTGCGGAAGTCTTGGTAGCCAGTGTTGTTGGTCTGGTTAACGGCCATTGTGTTGGCGATGGCACCGGGCACAAAGCCAGTCTGCTGTCTGTACATGTCATAGTTGTGACTGGGACCGCTCAGACTCTGGGCAGTTGTGGTGGCGGGAGCAGCGACAGCGGCTGAGATAGGGCTGGCGAAGGTAGCCTTTGATGTTCCTGATGGTGATACTGAAGTAGCAGGAGATTGGAAGTTATCGTACTCGGTAAGATCGAGGAGAGCGTCGATGTCGACGGTATTCTGGCCAGGACCCGACATATTGTTGGAATCAGTTCGGCGATACCGGAGGATGTAGTCTTTGGTGATGAGTGAGAGATTGAATTCGTCGCCCAAGTGATGATCAGTGAAAGACTCGAGTATTGTCGCGATAGATTCAAGTCTGTTGTGTTGTCTTGTTTAGAAGATGATTGAAAAGTAGTAGTTGTTGAGAGACGGAAGTTCTGTAACAGAAGCGATTGTTTGGAAGTTGAGAAGGGGAAAGATGGAACCAGGCAGAAAATCGGGAACTGGGGAGGGACCGTGTTCTATGAATGGGGTGGGTGCCTTGGTCGGCGGTACGTACCCGCCGGGTCCGACAACAAGATCCCCGGCGTGTCAGGGAGGAAGAGACTGGTGAAAGCCACTGAAGCCCACTTTGGTAATCCACTATAAACATGCTCAAGGCCCCCAACTTCAGGGACTCGGCCCCTGAATTGATTCCATTCGAGCGCTATGAGCCGCTAGATCCAGGTCTCTCTGTCAGGTAACGCCGGCCGTTGTCAGGGCTGACCAGGGAGCAGGGATGGATCGGCGGCCGGGAATCCGACTAGTGAGGGAGAGGAGTGAGGACGCGTCAGCTCTTTTCTTGGGTTGTGCAAGCCAAGGGTGGAAGCCAAGGGCCAAGGAGGTGGATAACTCATCGAGGCAGCGCCGTAACTCTAGAGGCCAATCAAGATGAGCCTCTGACGACCGAGCCTCTCAGAAACAGCAGCGAGCGTATCCCTGTTTCGCCCTCCGAGGGGTGCGGAGCGAACAAGGTGCGAGTCTTTGCGAGCCTTTGCGAGAGTCTAGCTCCAACAAAAGAGCGAAACGAACGACCAGAGACGTCTGCGGCCTGAGGATGACGACGCTCAACTGCCCCTTTGGGACAGGCTTGGTGCCAAAGAGCCCATGATGGAGGCATGGCGCTGGTCTTTTTGGCTCCTCAGAGTCTCATGGCTCGTCTTTGGCTGCGCTTTTTCGTATGCATTTCTGGTCCATCGTCGACTTCACCTGCAGATGCATCTACGAGCTTACGTCTCTCATCCTGTGAGGCTTCGTGGCCTGGGCTCAATCTGGTCAAGCCTCAGGTTGATTATTCTTCTGCCTGCGTCTGAATACCAACGTCCCCTCCTGTTTGAGGTTATCAAGCTTGATGCAGACAAAAAGCACGGCTAAACAATTCCTCCGCCCAATAGTTTTGTGATAAGGGAAGATCAATCTCTTCGTCACCGTTAAATCCGGCGGCTGCTCCAACCGGACGGCAAAGCGGCAGCCCATCGCTATCGGTTATCATGGCTGGAATGCTCGTCAGCAAACTTGCTACAAGAAGCCTCGGACCATTGATGTGTGAACTCTGCAGACTGGAGTGCAGGTAAACAACAAATACCAGCCAATTCACTGATCAGCGTTGGCGGATACTGAAACTTGTCTTCCGTCCGACCCGAGCGTGGCTGTACAAAACAATGGAATTGTGCCCTTACACTGGCTGGTATGCTTTCCAAAGCTTGTCTCCTGCTTCCAGAGTCCACTATTACGATGCTCAAGTATAGCTATATGCAGCTACTTTTCCTCAAGCGATGCGTTGCCAACTCAGATCATCAGGGAGGATTCGCTGATCTGATTCATTTCCCTCGATTCTTTGCTCATTTCAATAAGAAATGAACAGCCAAGGTCTTGCCTTACCGTAAAGACACTGCGGGGATGACCATCACCATCAATATCATCTATCGACTGCACTGCCACCGCCTTCATATCCCAAAATCCCACCACCGCAAGCACAGTCCATTTCAGAAGCCTGAAGAGTCCCCGAGTCCATCCCACCGTTCACTTTTCCTCTTCTGCTCTAACTACGCTGCTGGCTGCTCCATCTCTCACTGCTCGCTCTTTATTCCTGTTTGCTCACTGTCTTCTACTGTGCCACGCTGCTATAATCGTGTAAACCCACACAGTAACATCAGCGGGCACCCATGAGGCTGTGTCATCAGAGAGTTGGAGTCTTGGCTTCCCAAGTAAGCTCAATGATCGTCGTTCTTGCGATGATTTGAACCACTCATCTTCTCTGGTGGTCTCCGTCGTGCCACAAAGAATGACATCGGGTGTTAATAACGCCGTTATGCCGTTGCCAGGCTCTAGATGTTGAAGGCACCGAGCAATCTTCGGCGTTTACAGTGCTGCTAGTATCCGTACGGGACGGATCTGTGTTGACATCCAAGCCTCAAACCTGGTTTGTTTTTTTCGCCACTCCCCAGCCAATGAGTGTTGGATTCCCGTGACAAGACAACCCGATCGACAGTCTCGACAAAAATAGAACTTCCCAGTTTGTGGTCGCCCTGGCGCTGGCTCAACTGCCGCCCTGATTATCTTCTCCACTGCCCCTGACGATGATGGACAATGACACAAGAGGATACGGCGTTTGCCGTTATTATGAGTTTCATCAAACACGCTTTGCTATGCATCAACCGAGACTTGTTTCACAAAACGACGGTTCTCCTTTCGTCGACTGTGGTTCCGTCACTTCATCCCACATACCGGAAGCCTCGAACAAGCTTTGGCTAGGGGTTTCTGCCGTGGCGGGAGTCTCGAATTATGGTCGATCGACTGATTATCGGTACCAGGCTTGAAACATCTGGTTCACGTTACGGCCTCGAGAATTTACCCCTTTTGGGCTTATTCATTGAAAGCTCAGCCATCTACAATTTCTGATCTAATTTCTGATCTGAAGTTCTTGATTCAACCTTGTGCCAAGACATCGCTTTCGCTTTTCTCAGATCTAATACAACTGCCGGCGGTGATGGGAGCTTAATCTTGACGATCCTGGCCATTTCAGCATTGATAAAATTTCGCATGGTTTAAAGAGCACAGCCCATGCAAATTATTAGCCACTTTGGTATGCTGGTCTCGGTATCGCCTAGGTCTGAACTTTTCCAGAAGCTAGATCGTTAGCGACTTCAGTTCCGAACCGCAAGCACATAGCCTCTGCCAAGACCGTGATAAGGCAAGAGGCGATGAGGCTTCAAAATTGTCCTTACTGTAATAAAAATAGCTCCATGTGAATGTCGCTTGCGCCTCGATGAATTCGAGATCAAGACGATTCAAGGTCACATGCTTAATCACGTGTTCTTAACACGTGACCATGAAATTTGCCAGCACGTGATTGGCTACAACCTGCCTCTAGTTTCAGCCTCTTGAGGCCATCCATCAATGGCCCCATTCGCCTGCATCTGCATGCATTTGGAGAACGTCGTTGGAGCCTTACGTCCTACAACCGTGCGCGCCCAACTGCACTCGCGCCTGAACAGTCGTGTCTGACATATTCCTCGCCCGGCCAAAGTGTCGAACTGGAACGCGCTTATCGGTTTGTATATACCGTGTCTGTCTATCTATCTGTGCCTTGTTGCAACTCGTGAAAGATTGAAACAGTTTCGGCCGTCACATTCCGTTGTTGCATCGCATTGCATAGCATAGCAGAGTATTGCGCAGCATCGCATCGCGACAGCCTATTCTTTTTGCTTGTGTTCTCCAACTTTGAAGATACGGCTACCATCCAAGCTTGCACTTGCAAACAGGTACTGCAAAGAGCATCGTCCTCTGCAAACATATCGCGTTCTACTAGGCCTCAGAAGGTCCTATCAAGTTGCTATTTCAGTTCCCTCGTCGGAACATATCAACTGAAACTCTATCACTCGCCACTATGGTAAGCTGACCACAGCCGTACAAAATGGGGAGAGAAAAACGAAACCTGCCCGCGGCTGTGGCAGGTGGCCCAAAGGAGAGGCATAGGCGTGCACAAAGATCTCAGTATGATCATACAGCACCTGTTCCCCCTGGCTTTGTTGCCAAACCAGCTCTTCCAAAGACAACCAAACATCACTCGTACTTCGAGTTTGTTGAAAACAAGGACAAGAAAAAGAAGCTTGAATTCCAGGTATAATGCGACTGTTGCGCAACGAGGTCATCACAACACTCACCACCATGTATAGATCACTACAAAAAAAACACCCCCTCCTGGTTTCGAGTTTGTCCCTGCCGGCAACCCTGAACTAACTCAAGCATGCAAAGAACTGTCCCGAGAAAAAAATGCCATGATATTTATCGTATCGGTATGCAAAACACAGATGTATTGGTCTGGGCCGTCCATTACTAACCTTGCCTCATGAAGAACGCAAAAGAAGCATCCGGCTCAAATATCTTGGCTCACCAAGTCCATCGCATTGGACATCATGTTAGAGAAACAATCGTCGAGGAAGCCCGCGCCGGTCTAGGTCATGTCATGGAGAACATGCTTGCAGCCCCTAGCGGTATTCCCGAGCCCATCCCCGAATCTCAAGAGGAATACGATGCACAAGTTGACGCTGCCTTACGCGATCTGTTTCCCAGAATCCCAAACACCGATCGACGGATGATCATTGAACATGCTTTTAGACGGGTTTGTTCTCCTCCCTGACACCTTCGTACAGACAAGGTATTTATTATTATAGGATCCAACGAACAAAAACAACAAGGAAAAAGTAGGCCTTTCGGAAGATATAACACTCGCCCGGAGGGTTCAACTTGCAGTCCTCGCTCACATTCGCCATACTCACACGAGATATGACACTCTGCTGAGGGAGACCACATGGCAGAACGCTCGCAAAGTTGTCGAGGCCCTTTGTTTAGACACCCTCGTCAAGTGGCGAGGAGATGAGGAGAGCGGTCGGGACCAGCTGGATGAGATATTGAGGGAAGTCGTCGTAATTTCTGACTCAGAAGGTGAGGAGTCTGGCAACGAGTCTGACTCATCAATCGAAGAGGTGGTGTATCAGTCTACGAATCCCGTTCCCAGTAGGCCTGTACCGAATATCTCTGGCCAGCCTGGTGCCGGCCACCTACAATCTCCCAGACTTAACCAGGGCTCACGAACACCCGCCACGCCCAAGCCAAAAGGAAAGGTGAAGAAAAGAAAACGTAAGACTTCCGCAGAGAAGAAAGGACAGCGCGGATTCAAACGGTACCAAGCTGCATGGCAAGACGCCATTGACAGAAGCCGCAATGTACAAGAGCCAGCTCCCCAATCTCCCCAAGGGCCCTCCCCTCAGTATACCCGTGGTCCGCCGCCGCCTGCGGCTCTGGTTCCCTTGAGCGATGAATTGCCTGCTCCATCCCAGCTCAGAATTGTTTCTGGAGGTGCGGGACCTGCACCTTATGAGAACGGTTATGTTGGGAAACCTCAATATCCCGCAAATGGCCATTTTATAAGTTCAGGGCCACAAGTTGCCCGCAAGGTAAAGTCACCATTTTATGACGCGCCACCTAGCACTCATCCGCCTGTGTCGAGAGTGGCCGATCGACTACAGGACATGTTGGTGCAGTCCATTGAGCCAGCGTCTCCTGATACTATGAAACCGTCTTTTGTGCGTGCAGTACCCCCTCGGGGACAAGGCTTCAGAAATGAGCCCCCTATGACCACCAGTATGCAGCATCCAGTTATCATATCTTCTCCATTGCGAGGCCCTGTTACAAGAGGCGAGCCCATGGAAATATCACGACCTGTAATGGGTGAACCGTTGGTTCATGGAGATAGGCCCTACCAAATCTCTGGTCACGATCCCTCACCACCCCGTGGTCACATGTTCGATGCCCCTGCGCATCACTATAATACCAGATCTCATGGATTACCTGCTCCTCCGGCTTCTTTGGGTCCTTCACATCGTTATGATACAAGATCGCGCGGAACACAGAACAACCCAGCGAGGATTTTAGTAAGTCGTCGGCCATATGACGAGCCACAAAGACCGGGAATTCGTGATACCCCAGTTGTCATGGAAGATCGTGGTGGGTTCTATGAACGAGTCCCAGTTCATCCAACTGGAGACTTGCCATCATCATCTCGTGATGAAGCAGGGCCTGGCTTTAGACTTGCTGCGGAGCCATATAGAGTTGCAAGGGAGCAACAGGCGGGCCCTTGGCAGGAGAACTCCCGGCTAGTACCAGGCAACAGAACCAACACAGACATTGAGATGGTCCCCATTAATCGCGTGTCTCTGGAAGATCGACATCGCCCTATCGTAACGGACAACCGAGCCGGACCAGCTCATACCCCTGTGTCTTCAGGAGCTCGAGGTGATATTAGAAGTTACTTTGAGCGAGACCCTCGTCCAGTCCGTTATATTCCACCTGGCCCAGAGCCTCGTCCGGTCATAAATGAGCCATTGGCTCCAGGTTACGAACCGTACCGCGAGGTGTAAGCAGAGCGTGGCTCGTCAAATCAGAAAGACACTAACACGATATAGACGTTACGAAGAAAGAGTACCCGATCCTTTTCAACATCGAGAGCCAGTGCATCGATACTACCGAGAAGAGCCCGTTGTTGAAGGAGACGGACGACCTCGGCCTCTACACCCGCGTCGAATGGAGGATGTAATTGTGCTTGAGTAATGCTGCAAGATGATTTGGAGAATTGCAGATACTGTTTGTTTTGCTCATGATAATGCATGTGCGTAAAGTATTTGGGCGCGTTGAGCATGGCAACAGGCGTTGGAGGTTACATTGTTGATAGTGCAGTCCGGCAAAAGCGATGGTGATGGAATGAACTTTGGACGATGGCATGATCTGATGATACCCCGATTCGGAGGAAAGACTTGACTACTACAAGAACTAGTATTTCAAGTGTTAGACGTTTGGACGACGCAGGCCTTTTATTTTATATAGTACGAAGATGAACCATGTCCGAATGGACTTCATGATTGCTTGGCTTTTATTTTACCCTAAAACAACCCGTGATCTAAACTCGAACTTGAAAAATAAAACGAATGCCGAAACCTCATGACGCATCGAATGGGTATAACTATGGCATCTAGTTGCGTCCTCTCCTAGGCTTTCCCACGCCAGACACTCCGTGTCTCTTCTCAACACCAAGTCCCTTTCGTCCTGCAGCGATACCTCCTCTTCCACTCTTTCCACCACGCCCGGCTCCTCTACCGCGGAAGCTTCCACGGCTACCCCTATCCCGTCCAGGGCTGATCCTGCTCTTGACTGCCGCAACATCGTTGTCATCCATCTCGAAGTCCTCGTCATCGTCTTCCTTGCTGCGACGGTTGGAGAACTTGAGCTTGCCTCCGCGACCGCGCTTGGCGACATCCTTGCCCTTGAGAGCGGCAACGTAGGCACCAACGCCTGAGGCCTCAGGGTTGGGCTCGTCGACGTCCATGGCACCCTCATCGTCACTGTCCTTGCCGAGGATGAGCTTGCCATCGAGGTCAACCTTGGCCTTGGTGCGTGTGGGTTTGCGCATCTTAACAGGCTTAGTAGAAGAAATGTTGGCCAAGGCCTTCTTGTCGAGCAGATCGAGAGGTTCGTCGTCGTCTTCAACAATATATGTCTTGCCACCCTTGTGGGCCTTCTTCCTTTGCCTAGGAGCCTCATCATCGGATTCACCCTCATCGTCATCAGAGTCACTGCTGTAAAGGGCCTGGTCGTATTCGTTCTCGAACTGGCGCTTGGGCTGAGCCTCGTCGTCGTCACTATCGTCGCCGCCATTCTCACCCTTGGCAGCATCCTTCTTCTTCTTGGAACGCTCCTTGGTCTTGCGGATGTTGACGATCAATTTCTTGTCGTCATCAGGGGTGTTCTTGTGAATATTGTCATAACCAAAGCGACGGACCATGCGCTCCAGAATATGCTTGACCTTGGCCTTGAAGTGACCCTTGTGCTCATGACTCCAGACAATGAGGTTGGGCACGAGAGTCGAGAGACGAGGAAGCATGAGCTCGACAGGGAGGCCAATAACGCAGACCTTGACGAAACCCAAGCAGCTCTTGACGATCTCTCTGTTATTGGAAGTAAGGAAAAGATCCATGGTCTGGACCAAGTCAGATAAAGTAGCGTCGCTCAATTCGCTTCGGAACTCATATAGAAGTCGGCTGATGGCCGTAATAGAAGCTGAAATCATGTGAGGTGTGCTGCCAGCCAAACCAGCGCTGACCATAGTGAAGAACTCCTCGATATTAGCGGTTCCAGCGGGGGCATCGTCGGGCATATGAGGAACCTTGCTGTTGTCGATGGGTGTTCCATTAGCCTGGACCATGCGGTGTCCCATGCGAACCAGGAGCTCATAAGCTGTCTCACGAGCACGCTCATTGTTCTCCTTGCAGGAGATGACAACTTCACTGAGCACAGCAGGAATGAAGTGAAGGGAGGTGTCGGGAATGAAAGGTAGGAGGGCGATAATGGCAGCAAGGCGCTCTCGTCGAGCAGGAGCTGAGACCTTCTCGGTACTAGAGACGATAAGTTGCTGGAGCTCAGCACTTCTCTCCTGAAGAGCAGCCTTTCCGATCTCAGAGTCCGCTAGACGAGGGATGAGCTTGTATGCCTTCTTCTGAAGTTGAGGCTCCTCATCCTTGTTGATGATGACTTCGGCAATCTTGAAAAGAGCGGCGAAGCTTTCCCTGGGAAGATAAACAGACATTGTGATGACGAGATCCATCAATGTCTGGGCTGTTGAAGGCATGTGATCCTTAGACTTCTGGTTCTCTTTCTTCTTGTCTGCTGGCTTCTCCTTCTCTAACTCAGTGGCGAGCATAGTGCTGACTCGGTCAAAGGTCTCCATCAACTCAGCGTTGGGTGTGATGCTAAGGAAGGTGTTGATGGTCTGAAGAATAGGACCTCGGCTTTGAGGAAGAGTTTGCGTGTAGACGTTGAAGAGAACTGCGAGCATGTTGCCTGCAAAGTTGGAAAGGTACTCGAGGTTCTTCTTGGCATCAGCGCGGCTGACTCGGCTCTGGAGAACGAGATCCTCCTCCTGGTCCTCAATATTGGCAATAGCTTGGTTGGACTCGATCAGAGTCTTGAGCGCCCTGCAAACATCCAGTCGCAGCTCAACTTGCTTGTACAGGAGGTTAGCCAAGACCTCGGCGAAGCCCTGGTCGAAAGCCTCGGTAAGATCCAGAGGAAGATCGCAGTAGCCGGGAAGAGTAGACCAGATCTGCTGGACAACTGTTTCGTAAATCTTGACCTCCATTGTCTTCTCAGCCTGGCCATGATCCAGAACCCTTTGAAACATGACCTCACTGAGGGGAACCATCTCACTCTTAAAGTGAGCTAGATTTGTGTTGCTAGTGTAATCTCGTAGAATAGGGAACATCCAAGCACGGCCTGGCTGGCCCTTTGCTGGCTTTGCGAGGTTGAGAGGGAGAATTGAGAGAACAGCTTCAGGGCCCATTGCTCGAATAGCTTTTCCGATAACCTCGTCGGCCTCCTTCTTGTTGCGGAACGAACCATTCTCTCGGATCTCACCAATAGTCTTGGTGACGTTCATCATGATAGGATAAGACCTCCATCTCAAAGTGTCGAACATGGCTCCCAAAACGTTGAAGGTCTGGAGCCAGGCAGCCTGGAACTGGACAGTCAAAAGAGACTCTGCTGACTTGGCCAGCTTCTCGAGAACCTTCTCGTCGAAAATTGAAGGCTCAAGGATAACATTTTGAGGGATACAGTTGGCCATGAAAGACACTAGACATTCTGAGGCGGAAATTCGAATATTCTCGGAGGGAGCCTCGAGGAACTGGGCGACCATATCGAACAGTTGAGGGAGGTTCTGGAAGGTCTCCTCAGGCTCGACCTGGGCGGAAACATCGTATCCTCGGGACAGAATGGCGAGCCACGGGGGAACAAGCTGGGTGTCGTTGGCAGCTGGTCGCAATTCGGAGATAATTTCCATAAGTCGTGGGAGCTTGGCTGATGAGACCTCATCTGTCATGCCCTCGAAGATCATCTCAAAAATTTCGAAAGACGCCATGGTCATGTACTCGTTTCCGCTCTTTGCGATGCCCAAGAGGAGTTCGCACAGAGACTCGATCTTCTTGCTGGGCCAGCCACCACTGGCAGCCGCAACAGTCTTGACCAGTTGAAGAGCGTGGATCATAGCAGGGTCATGGCTAATATCGGCCTTCTTTCCCTTGCGCGCCTGCGCAATCTTGCCGGCGAGATCCTCGAGGTTCTTGGTAGCAGTCTGGGCGCACATGTCGGCAGCAGGGTGATCCAGGGAGGGGCTCGGAGGCGGGTTTCGAAGAACGGCCTTCAGAGCGTCTTGCGACCTCTTTCGCACCTTTGGTCGGTGGTCAACAGACATGTTCAAGAGTCCAGCAACAGCTCGTCGAGGACCGATTTGGGAGACAGAAAGCTCCCAAGAAGCAGCATCCTGGGCCAGAAGAAGAGATTCGAGACATCCTATGGACGATCGCAACAACGGGGCTTCGGCATCCTGCAACAAAAGTACGGGGGCGAGAAGAGTAAGAATCTGTGTAAACTTGGATCGGAGGAGAGGTTGTGGGGCATAAGGCGTAACGACGTCGAGAAGGTAGACGACGGGAGTCGCCAATTCTGGATTCACGGTGTCATTGCTGTTCGCCTGCTGAAGAAGGGCGAGAAGAGCGGCAAAGTATCCTGTTGGCGTAGGGGCCGTGTTCTGTTCCTTGAGAGTCGACTCGACGGCCTGAAGTACAACGACAGTCTACAAGCAAAAGTTGTCAGTGTGCGACTCAAGATTGAAGACGCTGGAGATGACAAAGTAAAGTGAAACATACCCTCTTCTGACTCTGAAGTCCAGGGGACTTGATCTTGTCCAGCTTTTCAGCCAGAGAAGGGGTCGCCATCTTGATTCTGAGCAATTCAATGCGCAACCACCAACTGGATTAATCGTTCGGTGAAAAGAGACCCCAGCCAAAAATTCCCAAATTTTTACTTGCTTATCGCACCCCGCTGAACCGATAAGGATTTGATGTGGACTTTCTCGGCGGAAGAAGCTAAGCCACATCTGTCATCCTCCTCGTTATGAGGATGTGGCGTCAGCTTACCGCTGTATCCGAGCGCCTACGTACTGGGCTGTAGCTGTGCCCCTCGGAGCTGACCTTGGGTAAGGTGTTAGCAGCTCGCGCCTCTCGTTACTCAATCGCGAATACGTCTGTAGCCTCGATTTCTCTTCCGCCTTGAGAGAAACATCATGGCCTTCCTCATTCTTGTCATAGGAGACCTCCATATCCCGGATCGGGCGCTCGACATTCCCGCCAAGGTACGCGCGGTGCTTCCAAGGTCGCGCGCATCGCTAACAGCGTCTCTGTATCTGTAGTTCAAGAAGCTCCTCTCTCCCGGAAAGATCAGCCAGACGCTTTGCCTCGGAAACTTGACCGATAAGCACACGTACGAGTACTTGCGATCCGTCTCCCCCGATCTGAAGATCGTGAAAGGCCGCTATGACGTCGAGGCCACTTCCCTGCCATTGACGCAGGTTGTCACCCACGGGAGCCTTCGTATTGGATTCCTGGAGGGCTTCACACTTGTCTCTAATGAGCCCGACCTTCTTCTGGCTGAGGCGAACAAATTGGATGTGGATGTTCTGTGCTGGGGTGGCACTCACCGCTTTGATGCCTTCGAGTATATGGACAAGTTCTTTGTAAATCCCGGAAGTGCGACTGGCGCATTTATAGAGGGATCAGGACTAGAAAGCGAAGAGCCAACACCAAGCTTCTGTTTGATGGATGTATGTGCTTTACAGACTGTCTGTCTATATTTGAATTTGTTTACTGACTACCCTAGGTCCAGGGCATTTCACTCACCCTATACGTCTACCAATTACGAAAGGACGACAAGGGCAATGAGAACGTGGCGGTTGAGAAGGTTACATACACAAAACCAGTTGAGCCTTCGGCGGGAGGGTCATCATGAAATTCATATAGATAGGGGGAGTTTACATTCAGCGACGTATTCAAGATCAGCAGCAGAATTTATACCCAGTCACACTCTGGAAGACCACGAGATGGGACTTTGATATCCAACAAAGCATCAATTGGCAAGCCGAACTGCCGAATGTTGACCAATTGGGTCTTGTGTGTGTCCAATAAAGACATTAAAACTGTAAATACAAATATTGACAAAAATAAACACCATTATCCATCGCTTTGTAGAGGTATCTCGGGCATGTGACCAGTCTGTATGATCCAGCGAAGCAGTATCAGCGCCGACAAGCAACATACTCCTTTTGAATAAACAAGAACAACAAATGACAAGAACGCCCAAATGCTCTACCGAACTCCCGCTATTGCAATATGCATCATTACAGCATCATACTCCTTCGCCTAGATGAGGCTCGCTCCCTAGCTCCAACGCCATCCTCGGTGTGAACTGCTGAGGAGACACGCCGCGATGGCCGACGGGTAGTGACCTTCTTCTTAATGTCGGCAGAAGCTTCTTCGTCATTTTGTGGTGATGAGGGTGTGAATTCATAAACATCAACTTCACTGACACCAGTAGTGTCAGAAGCCGTCTCCTCCTTGACTTCTCCATCTTCGTGTGAGGTTTCGCTGCCGGCAACAATGTCTTGAATCATCATAGAGGTACGTCTTCCGCCACGCATGGTTATAGGCTTAAGGACCTCTGGAGATGATCCTTTACCCGCCAGGGGGCTAGCGGGAATGCTGCCAGGCTCGTTCTCAGTGTTGGTGGCGTTGGCATTTAGCAGATTCTTCCATGACTCTTCAGCACTGCTCTCACGCTTCGTCCGGGTTGTATCTGGGGCTTGCTCAGCTACACTAGACCTCCGAACATATTTGCCTTCTCCAGCAACAGCATCAAGCATCTCCTTGGTGGGTCGCCGCATCTTGTCTCTGAGGTTAGGCTCTGCATAGCTGACTGCGGTCCTATTTCGTCGGCTGGGCCTCGCTGGTTCTCTGCTCGCATTCACGTCGCCAGGTGGAGGTGTTCCTCCTCGTCCAGGTTCCTGGGATGCTGCAGTATCTGGCGAGTTCGGGGAGAGAAGCGCTGGGTCTGTGAAAGGTGTTGTGAGTCCGCATGTGACCTCCACAACTTCAGGGGCTGCAGGAGGCTCGAGTGCAGTTTCGATGGTGATGGGAGCCAAGGTCTTGGATCTGGACTTAGGCCGCTCTTGGGAAGCCTTTGATCTCATGAGATCCGCTTTGGCTGCAGCGACTTGATCAGTCACAACTGGCTTGGAAATCTTCTTTGGTGACGTCAAATCATCGTTAGTGCTCTTGGCTGCAAGGGGTTTCCTCGTGCCTGTCGCACTCGCCTTTTCACGAGCGTCCTTTCTCATATTGCTAAGTTCTTTCAATGTTCGGCCTCCAGCCTTCTCACGGATTGAGGGCTTGTCAATAGTGTTTCGTGGAGGCTCATTTTCGTTGTTCACCCTCTGAGATCTGCTCGTAACCATATCATCTCGAGCGGCGAGCTTTCGCTTTGATCCAACCTTGACTGGCTGGGGTTGAGATACTGGGGTTTCGTCAACAATTTCCCGTACATTGTTCTCGATTGATCTCGTTGCTAAGGGCTTAGTCTTGATTGGCTCCGTTTCCTTAGGTTTAGTGGCATTCGCTTGTTGCTTCTTTTCGGGTGAAGGTGATCTCGGTAAGGTCTTGGTGGTCTGAGGTGATGTGAGCTTTTCGGGTGGTGCGATTTTCCTTGTGGGACTTTCTTGTATGGGCGCTTGTGTAGGTGTAGGTGTCGGTGAAGGGCGAGAGCGTGTGGGTGAGTCAACCTTGACAGGCTCCTCTTCCTCCTCGATGAAATGGGAGACGGGAGGAGGTCCAATTTCTGGTGACTGAGATGTGTCGGCCATGTCATCGTTGTCGGCCTCTGACCGAAGTGCTAGGATTTGTTCTTGGCTGTATCTTGTTAGAGAACTTGTTGTTTATATTGATCGAATGACTCACTTCATGGACTGTCTCGGGTAGGACTTGGTTTCTGAAATATGTCCCAGTTCCTCAATTTCACGGGCCATATCTCTAAGGCGTCGCTGTGAAGGACTAGGCCGAGCTGAGCTGAAGCTCACCCTAGGCTTTGTTGACTTTCTCGGTCGTGGAGAGTGTCGCTTCATAGGCGGCTCAAGACCAAGACCAGCAAGAAGGGTACCCCATTCAGTGAGCTGGGACTCAAGCTTTGCCTTGATAGCAAGTGCATGATCAGCAATCCGTCGAGTGTCGTTATCTTCGAGCTCTTTCTCTAGCTCTATGATACGACCTCTGAGCTCCAGGTTCTCTGATAGCATACAGGCGCAGTCATTCTCGAGTTCTCGGATACGGAGGGCACGTATGTTGTTTGATTTTGCAAGATCGCGGTTCTGGCGTAAGAGTTTCTTTCGAACTAGATCACAAGACATGGTCAGCCCCCGTCATGTTGCTCATAGGAGTTCGAGATATTGGAACATACGCGTTTCGAGACTGTCCGTAGACACGGGGGGTTCGTTCAGTCTAGCCATAGCTCATAATGCGATGGATCGTGACAATGCGAGAAGAGGCTTCCTGTGGAGTTAGTAGGAGACGTTGCTGATATGCTCTCGCACAAGTCACAGAGTGTTGTTGGGTGTCGGTCTGAAAAAGGGAATTTTTGGTTGCATCTATTTACTGTCGTAACTGTTTTTGTCATAGCGCTTGGTTACTGGTTGCCCCAGTGACGAAACTCCCCACGTTGAACCCCACCGTCGTTGGACGGAAACGCAGTGTTCGAGTTTACTGCTAAAGACGTCGCGAATTAATCCAAGTTTGGTGACACGCCATAAATACGACCATGTCATATCCAACGCGACCGATTTCCTCGCATATGCGCGCCCCGAGCGCGTCTGCATCCTCAAGTGGACAGTCACCAGCATTGTTAGCGCGAATCGAGGAGAAAAAGGCCGAACTCGAAAACCTCAAAGAGCTTCGAGAGCTCAGCGCAGCGGTCGCAACACAAATGGAAGCTTTGGAACAGAAACTCTCGACTCTGTCCGATGGAACAGAAGGTAAAGCTCCTATGTGAAGTTGTTCAGTGCTTAGACTGACTCTCAGTAGCAATTGCAGCCGTTGTTGGAAACTGGCATAATGTGCTACGTGCCATCAATATGGCTTCTTGTATGTCCTCAAAAGGTTATGACTGTTGATCTTGTCTGACTTTCCGATAGCTAAATTAGCCAAGACGGCAGCCCATCCTACAAACGCATCGGAAGATTCAACAGGGCCCCTACCTCAAACTCTAGTACGAATTCCAACAGAGCATGCACCAGCTCTGCAAGCCCAGGCAGAAGCTGCAGAAGCCGCAGCCGAGGAAGAAGAGTCATGAACAGTCTCGATCATGGTCCAAAATCACGAAAGCCGACATATTTCCCGGCAGTCTGTAGAGTGCCTTGTGCTTCATGGGCGCCTCCATGGCGATATACTAGGCAACATCTATCTGACAGACACCGCATATTCCTTGCCATCTCCACGAGGTTGATTCTAGATACTAGCATCCTTGAGCCAGGCAGCAGCAATCACTTGCAGTTCCCAACTATCTCAGCACAGTATACTGCGATCACAACCCAATGATAAGACGAAGCCTCGACTGCCTCCTAGTGCCTATGAAACGGCTGAATTCATGTCTAGGAGAGGGCTCCCGGGTGAATGAGTGTTCAGCACGAAGATTGGCACCCCAGAAATCAGGCTTGTTTTCAGACTACACCTAGATCTTCCATCTTTGGTGATAAGTTTCCATGCCAAAGACACCAGGATGCTGGGGGAACCTGGGGTAGTCCATGAAGAGGGGGAAAGTATTCACCTGTCAACGTTGGTTCACAGATCCCATGTCAGCTGAAAAGAGACAACAGAAGTTGTTTCGATCCGAGGAAGATCTGGTGGAGTTATCACAGGTTGAACGAGGAATTGGAGTGTGTTTCGTTATGAATCCTCCACCAGGTCTTTAGAGGCTTAGTAATTAGTCGATAGAGTTCTTGTTGGTATGGGGCGACGATATATGTGGCTATATGCTTTATGTCGTCTTCCATGGCTAATTCCTCAAACTTCCTCTGGACTTTCTGGTCGAAATCAAAGGAACAATTACGTATCCATTGCGAGTTTACTCGCCTCAAGTAAAACTTTCACAACAACCATCATGTCCATGATAGTATAACTGTGGATATTTCTTGTGATTGTGATTTGGAACTGCATATGCAGCAGAAGTGGATCTCATTAACTCGATCCCAGGCACCGAGATAAAGGCCCAAGAATCAAGAGAATAATGGGCCAGAACGCGGGAGGCTTGGTATGAACTCCAAGATTCCAATCCAAAGACTTGATAAAGTTTAGATGTTGACTCTCCTAATCAGCGGGTTTGCCTATATTTAACTGTTCAATAGGCTAGACGCAGTACCGAGATGATGATTCTATTTAGACACATCTGGAGCTGAAGTGATTATTATAACCCACCTGGAACTTATGTACGTATGAGCTGCACAGTGGGACTCCCGCTCTGGGGCAGTCATCTTATAAGTCGACCAATGAGAGCGACTTTGAGTTCGTGGAGACAAAAGCCGTTGAGATTGTGAAATGATGGACATGACTCGACAATTGATTTATGAAGGTTATGGATAGAGTTCAGATGGCGTTTGGCGGTTGGATTTACAAGAGTCAAGAGATTCAAGGTATTTGATATCTTAATAAAGTTAATAAATAGAAGGCACAGCCTGTAACTGCACAAGACTGCTGTAGGATGGCAATATGCAGGTTTGCGGTTGCCGTGGCTCTTATTGTTGTTTGTTTTTATTGACGCTGCCTAACTTACAAGCTTTCTTCCCCTCCCCTCCCCATCATCAACATCAGCAGCAGCAGCATCTCATCATCTCTCCCCATTCACCATTGCTAGATATTTTGGTCGTTTTTCGGTTTCATCAATTTTTGATCACATCCATCACATCACATCACATTGGCCTCTGCAGTTTATCACACTCAGACAAGGCCCCGCTGTTGGCCGTCGCTTTGATACTATTATCCCTGCTCCTCGTGAAATTGCGCTCAGGTCCCTGGCTGATATTCTCTGGAATTTGAACTACGACTCGTCTGGTGGCGCTCCAATCTCTAATCATTGTCTCTCGAGAGCCTCTCACAGCCTGGCCCTGGCTTTCTAGCCTCGCTGTTAGCCTAGGGGTCTCCCTCGGCTCCATCGAGAACTCCGTCCCAAGAGGCTCATTGTTCAGAGGCCTTCCATATCCATATCCGCATCCATGACTACTATCATGGGTCATCAACCCCAAGTCCACCGTGCCACTAACGAGACCCTGGCCTCTCCAAGGCCCGAGGCCAACCAGGATGTTAATTTCATCGAGCCCAATTCTGATACACGTCCTTCTTCGATCCCCTCTCCCTCTCCGTCATCTCGAGGGATTCTTCAAGAGCTTTTAGCCGATCAAGTTCATAACAAGAGTCTTGCTTGGAACTCATCTCGAAGGGAGAACAACCAAAGCCAGCAATTGTACTTGAAGACCGGTCCTATCAAGCTGCCCGCAAAGACGATCCCATCTCGAGGGCCACGGCGCTCACTCATTGATTCTGACAGCTTCGAACTCCTCGATGCGGTTCCTGAAGAATCAATTGAATCCAGCGACTTTGATACTGCACCCAGTGGGCCTTCAGCTTTGACTTCATACAAGCTACACTCTCAAGGTTCGTTTCTTCCATCTTCCATCATGACTCTGATTCACAGCTTGCAAATTCCCTTCACTATTTGTACAATCTGCTAACCTAGCCTACAAAGGAACCACTGTCAATTCACACCCGTTGTTGGATGCAGAGCCTCAAATTGGACACAACTTAGAGACTCATCTAGCAGGTCAGTTTGAATGGCTCGTGGCGTTTCCAGTGCCAGCGAGTACCACCAAGGACCACGGCTCTTTCGACGACAGTGAGAACGATCACCACGAAGTCGAGATCGCGGTTCATGGCTGCACTTTGCTGTCACGACGTCCGGGCCCCGCCGGCAATTCTAAAGCTGACGTCTTCAACCTTCTAGCCACACCATTGATTGCTGAGGAGTATATGGCTTTAGGATTTGATCCTTCTCAAGCCAAGATGGCACTCCCTCCCCCTCCAGCATATGAGCTTCACCAGAATGTCCCACTTAAGGTTCCCGAGGTCATCGAGACGGTAGAGCCTGTTTCGCCTTCTCTTACTTTGATTAGTGAGAGAGGCAGTAGTTACGCAGGTTCCTCTAGGACCGGATCCTTCTCGGTGCCCCGAATCGAGGACTCTTTCGAGGAACTTGATAAACTCGAGGATGAGCTCGAGGCTATCAAGGCTTTCACCCAGCCACAACGCATTCCTGTGCCTGAGAATCCTGTGCCCAGCAATAAACATCTCGAACCACCCTCCACGAGTAAGAAGCCGACCGTTTCAAAGAGGGCATCAGTTATCGGCATGTCCTCCACAGTTCGCATCAAACAGACCGAGCGACCACAGCTTCCTCTTCGACGATCAACCTCTCTGGTATTTAGAGACAAGAAGCAGGACGACGCCGACAACACCCCGGATTTGAAACCACAGACTGCACGCGGAAAGCTGACCAACTCTCACTCTGCACCATTGAAAGCGCCTGTCAAGTCTACGAAGCCTCCTACTGTCCCCAAATTTGAGCTTCCTGGTGAGGCTGTCTCTCGACGCCTGAAGGAACAGCGCGAGGCTCGTCGAGCCCAACAGGCTGAGGCTCAGAAAGCTTATGCGCCTCCTCCGAGACCAAAGTCTAGTAAACCACTTACGAAGCCGAACTTCGAGCTTCCAGGGGAGGCGATCTCTCGCCGTAAGCGTGAAGAGCGTGAGGCCAAGCTCAAGGCACAAGAAGAAGAGGAACAAAAGAAGCGGGAGTTCAAGGCGAGGCCTGTGCGTCATAGTTTAATGCCTGGTAGCATTCCGCGAGAAACGATTACCAGTCTTGCTCGACAAGGCAAGCTCCCGCAAGACGATGTAACTAAGACATCAGCCTCAACTAAAGCAAAGCGGATGTCAATGCAGGGCCCAAGACCACCCACCCTGTCAGAGGCTCCGGTTACCCAGAGTCGAGGTCGCCTTTCCACTGCTACATCACGAGAAGATCTTAGCCGGGCTACCTCAACTTCTACAGGAAGCGGCGGTGGAAAGCGAACTACACTCACTGCAGAAGAGGCTTACCAACTGAGGCTTCGTGGGAAGGAGATTTTTCAGCGAGATAACACAAGCTTCACACAAGACAGGGAGCGTGAGAGACGCGAACGTGAAGAAGCAACACGCCTTGCTCGCGAGCAGGCTGCGGAGCGCTCTAGAATTGCGAGCCGGGTATGGGCAGAGAAGAAACGACGCAAGGAGTTGGCCATCCTGGAGTCCCTGAAGGGACACTGATTACTTCGAAGACAGGCAAATGCTTGGTCTCACATTTTGCAAAAGCCTTTTCTCGTGGAGTAGAGGCATTTCATTCTCCCTAATTTACTTGCCTTAAGCCTGGAGTTTGGAAGGCTTGGAGTTATAGCACTGGTCATGTGCATTTTTGTTATTGCGATATTGTTGCTTTGAAGGTTTCTATCTTTAGGCGTTTGTCCGTTGGTTTCGAAGGACATTGGTGTACCAGAGAACATTCACGCAGCCAGAGATTGTACCGCTGTACGCTGCTGCAAAACTTGGTTTCAGAGACTGTCATCAGATCATAAAATCACAGAATTGTTTTGCCTGTCTTTTTGTATCCTCATCCAGAGAGTGACATATAGACTGGTTAATATTGGCTTAATAGACGTTAACTAGCACCCGTACCAGAACTGAGAGGCTGGCCACTTGAGGTATCTCAGATCTGTCAACCAGCATTGAGCAACTGGGAAGCTCACTTTCATCTCTAGAACAGCCTTGCGTTTTTTCTCCAATGCCTCAATACAGCCCCAGGTTACTTCTCTGCGACGCCGACTCAAACACGTACGGTTCTATGGTTATACACTAGGTTTCAAACAAAAAGTCAAGGTACTCCGTATGGAGATGTAGATGGTGAGGCTCAGAACTGGCATCACTTGCATCACGCCCGTGAACGACAAGTCGTACAAGTACTGTTACATAACATTTCATCAATTCGCTTGCTATATACCTCTATAAATCCACGTTTCAACATTGTTCAACCGGTGACTTCTAGAAGACCACACCAAACCCCCCTTACACAACTCATCTGACACACCATTTCCCCCCACTATTCAACTTGGACATAAACTTTTTTACACTTCCTCTTGAACCCAAATATTACCAGGCGAATAATAATTGCCCTTTGAATCATCCCAGACAGAGGGCAAGATAACTCCATCGTTCCTCATATGTACAGATTCCACCTCATGATGTAAACGTATTCCAAAGGGGGTGCCACCCTGTCGTTGGTGCCCTTGTAAGCGAGATAGGAAGAAAGAAAAGAACCATAAATGCTCCGTTTTGAAGATGTGGTAGCCAAAAAGGAAAAAGGATCTCCTGATGGGGCTTAAGGGATCCGGAAAAAGTGAGTGATTAAGTCGCAACCTACTCAACGCAGGTGGCTGATGAAATAAAGGAGATGCTGGAAGTGTGAAACGCCATTCGAGTGCATATTCCACCTCCTAGCGAGAGTTATCGAAAGGCGTGGGTATCTTTCTAGAGACATAGGAAAAGTCGTGGTGACCGAATTCGGTAGCACGCAGGATCAAGTGAGAGTTTAGAAGTTTTGCGAAATACCCGCGCTCTGCTGTGGATAGTGAGACGGGTTCTCAATGCGTGTGTTTCGTCGTGCCGGATTATCGCGAATGACTGCTTGTTGTGGCCCGTTGTCGCTATAGGGGTTCTGTGAGTATTGGTCGTAGTACCCGTTACCAGCGCCATATGGTACTCCCATGGGGTCCGAAGCATCGGATCGGCCAGCAGCACTGTAAGAGGAGGAAGCGTTGGAGGGTCCACGATGCACATCTGCCCCTCGGTTGTTGGCAGCAGAAGGACCCATTGCTCCGAGAATCTCGCCCTCTGGCGAGTGGGAACCATCCATAAGAGGCTCGCCAGAGCGACCGTCCGACATGTTGCCTCGAGTAGGCGAAGTAATATCTGAGTAGGCTCCAGTGACACCGCCAGACAGAGTAGTAGAAGCCTTGCGACCAGTTGAGCCAAGAGTGGTGTTGCCCCAGCCACGGTAACCGGAAGAGCCATCTTCCCTCATCTCATAGCCACCATCTGCCATGCCAACTGCTGGGATCGTGGGGTCGGCGTTGGGGTTGTAGGCATAATCCTCAACTTCCTTTCGTCGCTCCTCTTCGGCTTGTCGTCGAGTTTTGCGCTTCTTCCACCAGAATAAACCTAGGAGCGCGAGAATGGCAATCGCAGCAATTGGCACAGCAACGCCGATAGCAACTTTGCTCTTCTGGCTCAGACCACCTCCTTCATTTCCGCTGCCACTGCCAATGGCATCAGCATCGTCGGTACTGGTGGCGGAAGCGGAGGCCTCGGTAGCGGTAACTCTCTGTGTACGAATCGCGGTAACTAAAACGATGCTCGTTTCAGGTCCCTGGCTACCCGTTACGGTGACAATAGTCGACAAAACCTCGGATGTAGTAATTTCAGTGGCAGACGCCTCGCTTTCTTCCGTAGTGCTCTGTCGATCATTGCTGTCATCTGTTGAGGATGGGTCTGCCGCCTCTGTGGTTGGTCTTGCTTGAGTAGACCTGCTAGAGCTCGTCGGTGAGGGCGCGGGGTTGTCGGAAGAAGGCGATGCATTATCAGATGTTGGCGCAGGTGCAGCTGTTTCAGAGGCACTGGCGTTATCGGATGCTTGGCTCGCATCATTAGTCGCCGGTTGTGTTTCGTCGGCGGATGGGCTCGGCTGCGTGGCCGAAGGACTGTTATTTGAAGCTGGGTTCGAAGTTGCGGCTTGCGCTGGTGACGAGTTCTCTGCAGCAGACGAAGCTGGATTGGCGTTGCTGTTGTTGTCGACAGAGGACGGGTTAGGGGCCGACGCCCCCGTGGGCTGAGTGCCCTGACCCGGCGTGGACATGGCTAAGTCTAGCGTGCTCACGACGGGGAGTTGTCTGTGATCGAGAATCATGTTAACGACCAGGAAAGACTCGCATTGAGAATTGAGGGTATTCAGAGAATGGTCAAGAATAGTGAGAGCATGTATCAAGGGAGATGGTGCAGCAACGAATCAAGTCAATCAACACAAGGGGGTCGTTGATGGATTAGACGCGAAAAGGTCGGAATGATGGGAGACAATATTGGCGACAAGTTTCATCGAAACCGGGATCTCAAATTGACCTGTATGGGGATCGTCGAGGGAGAATTGGATTGAAGGATTGATAATGAATAGCGAGTGAGCAGGGACAATTGCATCGGATTGGATCCAATGCAATGTATCGTGACACGGCGTGCGTACCTTTGGAACTGTTGACCGACCGTCGATCCGTTTGAGAATTAAGGAGTAACGAGGTTATTCGCTAACAAGGACGCGTCGAGAGTGATTAAGCGATATTTCGAAATTGACCTGGTGATGTATGAGAAGAAGTGAAAATAGAGGAGAAGCGAAGAATAAGATGAAAGACGAGAATGAGAGTGAGCGAGCGAGAATGAGGTTGGCTAACTAGAACTGGGCTGAGCTGGGCTGGGTTGGGTGAGTGATTGGATTTGGAAGGTCGGGGGGGTGCGACTGAGACGGAGACAGACGACACGGACAGCAAAGAGCCCAACTGAAGCGTACTAGCGGCCGCTGGAGGTCAGTTCGGGGTGGAGGCTTTTACTGGGTCGACCACTGACCGGGACCTGAACCTGGGGCCATGAACCTAAACTTCCAGGGCTGCAATGGGCCTGAGCAAAAGATCCAGTTCTTCTTCGCCTTCTTCCAAGGCTCTTGTTGAACCGTGAACGTGCTTGGGATTGGGTTTTGGCGTAACGTAACAAGAGCAACGTACGTACCTAGCAGAGTTTGTGCCTGCTATACACAAGCTTAATTGAGTTGCAACTGAACTTCCACTTTTTATCAACCGTTGGTTTAGCCTAAAAAAATTATATTTCTCACTGTTGAGAACGGCGACTAAAAATAAAGGGAAAACGGGTGCTGGTTTGCTTTCGGGAGGCGTATACGCTATCCAGGTCCACTCGCTTTGGGACAAGAAGAGTCAAGATCAACAAACAACAACACAAAACGTATTGTACGTGTGTAATATGAAAGAGAGAAAGAGCAGAGACAGAAAGAGAAAGAGATCACAAGTTGAAGAGTGTGCCACACGATAGGTCTTTGAATCAGCATCGGGCCTTTAGACACAGCCATTTTCTTGCTCAAAAGTCAAATGGCAGACAATTATATTCCTCAGCCACATTCACCCGCAGCTAATTAGTAGATATCGCCATTTCTCTCGATCTTGCCTAGGGGAGGAAAGAAAACTCAAGTCCTTGATCATAGATGACAAAAAGACTTGGGTAACTTAGCCTAAGTTTAGGGGACTCTTTGCTAATTTTATTTTAGCACCCTCTTCTAAAGTCTTATGTTTTCTTGCTCCCCAAGGCATTGGATGTCTTTTAGCCGGGGTCTCTTGGCGTGGAGACCCCCAAGACGATACGAGCCACCCCAGCGAGGCAGTGACTCTTTGGTTTGTGTTGGCTTCGGGACGATCAATGGAGCGACAAGACCTGAAAACGTCAGAGGTCAAGATTATTTACAAGTATTTAGAGTTACTTGTAACTACTGTGTTGTATTGTAATACTTGTATACACAATTATTTGTTTGTTGACATTTAATTTCTTTATATAACTAATTAAGTTTCCGTCTCCCTTGCATCCGCTCGAGGGGCTTTAATTTCCCCTGGACTCAAACCACGAGACGTCGACCACCACCAACGGCTGTAGACTCATAATACAAGAACAATTATGAACCTGTCTGTGAAAAGGGTCTCGAGGACCCCTCAAAATTGATTGTCGTTTCACCACATGGCTCACAACGTCATGATGATGAAGCCAAGTAATTAAACCCTTCAACTCCAGTCCCACTGACAGATTCCAAGAGGCATCTCAATAGCCATTATTAAATACCTCGCAGGCATTAGTCTTCTCTTTTGAGGAGATTCGAGGGGTTAATCGTGAGTAATAAGTGAGATCACATGTTGTTGGCTGGCATTCAAGTATTTCTATAGCGTGCCGCGAACCCTTTAATCTCAACGTGCAGCAATGGAATGTCTTTCTCATGCACGTCTGCGCACATCGGGGCACGATCTAGACTCTTGCTTTCCCATCTGATCTGATCAAATCTCCTCGGCTGAAGGTCTCAAAAGTGATATCTTGCGTCCTCACGTGCCTCAAGTCTTAATGGACGGATTATGCGTTCTGCTCTGGTTGTAATCTCGGAGCCATGTCCTGAAAAGTCGATCCGATGCGACGCTGGCACCAACACTCACACGGAGGAAAGGCTCGAGATCGAATTGCACTTTGAATCGAAAAGCTTCTCTTCAAATTGGAATGTCATATCTGAGACATCCACGTTTCTCGATTCTGGTGCTAGAAGGATAACTTAGAGGGGGGAGTTTGGTTCAAGACGCTGCTGCGTAAGCGTCACTTGAACCAGGTCTCTGAGCAGCCAACAGGAATCCTCATTCTCCCATGACCCAGGCAATTCGACTCAGCAATTGAGTGTCAACTTGATAGGCCATTTCGCATACAAACAAATCAACGAATTCGTTAATAATATCTACCAATTGCTACTGTGAGCTTCAGTATCCTCTCATCGCAGCTTAGGTAGTTCTTGGTTCGCTCTGCCCCGGTGGCGTTGGCCTCCGCAGCAACTAAAGCACAGCATTGACCAAAAATAGTAACTTGATCGCGTGTCGCCGTATCGCCCCAGGAACAAAGCCTTGATTCGACAGACGCCGCTGATCTTGGGTATCCACGATATCAAACTTTTCTTTTAGATCTGCCAATCGTGTTTTGCCCTGCTTGAGTGATATTCCATAACTTCATAACTTCACTAAATACGAGAGGATCGGTGGTGTTGCGATATTGGCGCGCCTGATGATCCAACAGGAGATGGATATCATTCGAGCTGCCCTTTTGGGAATTTCACGAACTGGCTACCTAGACTCATCGTCATAATCTCTATCTGGACATATTCACGTATCTCACAGTGGTTTCTCAACCAGTTCCAAATAAGTAGTAGAATGGTAGAAACAAGATGGCCATGTTGAAGTGATCAACGCCAGATCCAATTGACCTATATACAACGGCCGAACCTACGTTGTCCGAGCCGGCAGTCGTCATCTAGTTTGTCGTGTGGTTTCCAAAGACCTTCTATAATATGCAAGTCTGCAGGTTCCCAGTGTGAAATAAAATATCGCAAGACATCATGACCCTATAAATACGCCCTTGAAGTGAAGAAATGTTTAAAGTTGACCAAGACCGGCGCACGCTGTGTAATGCAATGTCAAAAAGACAACGCTAAGAAAGTTTTTTGACATGTCAATGGTAGGCCATGCATAGACCAATCCACTGGATGTGTTGACGCGCTACCTTTTATCAAGGTCGAATTCCCCATGAAGGCTTCAATGTATCTTGCAGCGCTTGTTGGGTGAACACTTGGTCGCCAGGTAGGCGACTTACACGTCCAGCTCCGTTGCGGATGGCACCAAGCTGAGCCTGAGACATGCCGCTGCGGTTACTCCTGATGCTTCCAGCGTCGCTCATGTTGTCGGAATCCTTGAATCTCTTGGGAGGTGCGAAGTCAAGTCCAGTGAATGTGCTGGATTTGCGGAGAAGATGGCTGCTGTACGTTAGCTAAAGTTTATCGATTGCGTAGTGGCGTATAACTTACGGGCTGGGGAGAGCGGTCAGCTCCTCGAAGGGCGAGACAAGAGTCTGAGCAGCAGGAACAGATGGCGAGTAAGGTCGTCGCTCGCCGAAGGGACTTTGAGAGCGACCAGCAGCAGTGTCACGGATGGTGTTGGGAGGAGCAAAGTCAGCAGCGTTGATGAGGGCGATGTTATCATCCTTGAGCTTGGAGGGAGTTGGGAGAGTGGTCAAGGGTGCGGGTGGTGGAAGTCTCTTCCTGGGGGGTTGTCGGATGCGAGCTGAGGCTGAAGAATCAGGTCGAGGGCCAAGAGCAGAACCAGCGCGGGAACGTCCTCCAGGTCCGCTCTGGTAGCTCATACCACCGATAGAACCGTTGGGACCACGAGGACGAGGTCCAGGTCGGCCAGGACCAGGGCGACGGCCAGCTGGAGGAGGTGTCATGGCACGGCGAGTGACAGGCTGTGCGTAGGGCATGACAAAGGCGTTTGTCTCAGGATCAAAGTAAGCTCCATCACCACCCATCATGTAGCCTTGGTCAACATCCTCGTAATACCGAGGGCCGGGTCTTCCCTGAGCCATTGGGGGCATGGGAGGCATAGGCGGGGGTGCCTCCTTGGTATCCTCGAAATACTCCTTATAGAAAGAACGGATACGGTTGGCACGGTACTCGGGGTCCTCAGACTCTGTGATCTCATCCGGAGGAAGAGGACGGAATCCGACTGAGAGTCTCTTGTTGTCCTGCTGGGGAACTCCTAGGCCTTGGTACTGAGGTGTATCCTCCACGAACGAGGTACGTTGCATGGTGCGACCACGAGAATCGTCCTCATGATCTTCGTAGTAACTTGAAATGTCAGCCGCGGGGGTGTAGGACTGATAATTGGAACCATCACTCTGGCGGTCGTGAGGGAGAGGAGCGGACTTGGGAGCATCAGGGGAAGTCACAGTTGGGGATTTAGGCTGAGGAAGAGAGAAGTTCAAACCCAGACCGGTGGCCTCATGCTCCCTGGTAGGAGGCAGAGGGAAATCGTTGGCGGGCTCCGAGGAGAAGTTGGGCAACTCAAACTCGGGAGTCTTGCTCCTCACTGCGGGAGGTGGCTGTACGGAGGCGCCGTCACGCTTCTCATCAAAATCGGAAACCACTCCAATCTCAGGGATGATTGGGGCAGGCTGGAATCCATCCTTCTCGTCGAAGTGAGAGTTTGGCTGGTGGGTTGGCGCAGGCGCCTTGGGAGTGCCGAAAGGATCGACCTTGGAGTCGGTGGCAGAGACAGGAGTCTCAGGCAGGGAGTTCATGCGAGATGGGGGCATCTTCATGCTACCAGGCTTGCCAGAGTTACGAGGACTACTGAATTTAGTATTGTGCGAGAGGGAATCCTTGGGATTAAAGGACCGCAATGAGCCGGTCTCGCTTTGCGTGATGGTCGCGACATACTGGTAAGGGTCCTGATTATCATTTCCCAAAGACTTAGCCAACGAGTTGAGCGACTCTCGCGATTCCTGCAGACCGGGTGGCAGCAGGTAGGGCGAAGAGAGGTTCATATCCATCGAGAGCTGACTGGGTTTGTGGTTGAGGCCCTTCTCACCCCCTCCCATAAAAAGACTTCGGCGGGTAGACTTCTTTCCGCCGGCCCCGTCGAGCCCAAAGTCCAGGCTCTTGTGAGGATCATTGATATCCTCAAGCATCTGCCTCTTCATGTTCTTACGGTGGAGGTAGTACAAGAAGATTGCGATCAGAACGATAGGAACCCTACACATTAATGGTCAGCATATCGCGATCCAGTTGACCATCCGAAATCGAAAAAAACAAAGGCGTGGCTGGTAGCATACACAATAGCGACAACGATGGGAACTACCAAGTTCGTGTTGGCGCTGGCTGCTGCACAACTGTCGGTTTCTTGGCAGTTCTCTCGGGTGACGAGACGGCGAAAGATCGAGGAAGACGATGCGACTCCATTTTTGGAAGCTGAAGATACATCTTCGATGTTGGTGCGAGGTCGAAGGCGAGCACCTTCGTAATGAGCGATCCCCATGTTGGCGTTGTATGCTAGCGCATATACTCAAAGCTTCCAAACAAACAAAGAGATGTTGATCGTCAAGTGTGATTTCCTCCGCGAAAAAGTGAAATGGGCGTGGGAATATTAAGAATTGTCGAATATTAAACTCTAAGCACAACTGTCATAACTATTAAGCTGAAATGCGATTGACAATGTCGGTTGACAGCTGGCACGCGTCGAGTATTATCGTCTCCAATTTGATACGGGAATCGAATGAATCTGAAATCGTTTTCGTCCAAGGATCGCGAGAAGCGTCAAAGCAGATGTTGGGCACCGTAATATCGAGAAGAACAAGACTGGGCAAAGCCAAAAGCCAGCGGAGCAAAAGCGATTGAGCGAGCGGCTGTGATGTTTGTTGTTGTGTAAAGAGGGACTAGGTCATTAAAACAATAGACCGTAACGAAACGAACGACTCGAGTCTGGTATAAACAAGACTCTAGATTAAGCAGCAGTTTTGTATAAAAGAGTGACGAGCCCGCTGGCAGGCAGCTTTGGCAGAAATGCAGAACGATATGATGCTGTCGTCGTCGACCGATGAACAGTTGGAGAACGAAAGAAAGGAACGACGAATGGACGAGAGAAGGAGAGTAGGTAAAGAGGAGGAGGTTAGCGAGTGGAGGTGTAGGAGTGGAGCACAACGGGAGAGGCACAGGAGTAAAGCAACTGGGACTGGAACCTCCACCAAGGACAGCCTCGAAAGCCGGTATCTGGAGTGTCATTCTAGGGCCTGAGATGACCTGCTACAGCGACAAGACTCGCTGTTCTCCCAGCGGACTAATGCCTGAGGGGCCGTCCAAGTCCAACACAGGCCCAGACAACCAGGCCAGGGGCGGGGGGTAATGACCACTCATGGATCAGCTCAGGTCCCGTCCATCCCAGACAATGAATGAGCCTTGCTTTAGTTAGCATAGCTCTTAAACGATATCCCAATCAGGGGATTCACACGGAGCGAGATGGAGTGACACCAGGTTGAACCATTGGATTGGTGGTTGAACCCTTGTTCACCTTCCAGACCCCTTCCAAGGTCTTCTCCAAGAGAGATTAAGGTGGACATCCTACTGGATCCCATGGAAAGGGTTTGCAACGAGGCCTTGGTCGGAGCAGAAAAAGAGAATCTCGTCATGGAAGCCCTGTACGATGGATGTCCAGTGCACAAGCTTATTATTAGGTCGGATGCTTCTGGTGAGCGAGGCATTGACCGCATTCCCACTGACAACAATTAACAACAACCGACTTTCTCTCAGGCAGAGCAATCCGAAAATCAATCAATTAACGAAACTCAGTTATCAACCGTTTAATTTCCAAAAAGTCTCTTTTTGCCTCGCCACCCCGTTAGCGCCCGCATGAAAAACCACCAGTCACATCGAGCATCAGAGCCCAAAAGGAAGCATCAGCATGCGCCTGTGGGTGCACAACCAGGTACAATCTCGCATAACCCAGATGCACAATCGACCCCTGACCAGTAAAATCACAAAGAATGCATTAAGTTATGAGCGCTTCATGCAAGGCACGCGAGCGGCAGCCAGGCTAACCCCGGCAATCATGTGGAGGCCCGGGACCAAGACCAGCCAACGGACGTCATGGAACAGCTTCTGCTCTGACGAGACCAAGCCCCGAAGAGGAAAGTAAATAAAGGGGGAAGAAAGCATCCCCGCCTATCCGCAGTGGCGTCAGGGGCTATATCTTGTCAACTGAAGTGGCTGCTGCAGGTACGCGGTGCAGACTGCAGAGAGTTCAAAAGATACGGTGCTCTATCTCATATCGAGAACGGTCTCGATGGTCTTGGACGGAACCATTCAAAGACAGTGTCAGTAACAACCCGAGAGCATATTGTCCTCTCCCGTTACCGGTCAACTGTATGAGACTGTCGTCCAGGGCAAGACACGACAAGGCAAGGCTAGACAAGCCACCTGAAATGAAAGCGAAAAACACTTCTCACCTCGCAAACACAGTCAAACTTGATATCAATCACACCGTCTGTTTCCTGGTTTCAACCCCTGGCTATCAAACTAGCCCCAAATGGCTGTTCGAGATCGCCAACTCCCTCATATCAAGATGCATATGGCTGGTGTCACAAAAAGCTGAATCGTTCCCACACCTGAATTCTTGCATTAGAATCTTGGCTTATCGTGGGGCATAATTTTAATCCTCACCCACTATGCGCTGTCTAGTGTTGAGATATGCATCAATACTATTGCCCTCATCTCCGTCACCCATATCCTGCTGGCTTATTATTAGTATTCAGCTTGCCTACGTACGTACGCACGCACAAACATCAGAAGAAAAAAAATCTTGAAATGGCTCAATTTTGCAGGAATTACCAATCGTTCGCCTACGTCAATATGGAGCTTGTAATTTTGATTCGGTGACTTCCGCCGCGAGCCATCTCACGGCATATCACATAGATCCGCCGGGGAAGCCGGATGATTTATTATTAGGTAGTTGAGCCGTTCGCCATTATTAGTCAGGACGATCAAGCTCCCTTACATCGGAGAGACGAGGCTATCACCACTCTCACCTTCACACGTTGCAAATACTGCGGATTGTTTTGAACTCTGTTTTGCCTTACCTTCGGCCCGTTCACCGTCATCCTCGCTATTACCATACGAAAACATCAATACATATCGGGTTTCGTCTGATCCAATGGCGGTCAGTGTTTGACAGGCAAGCTAACAGCTTAACATCCATGTAGTATATCCATAGCTGTTCATGTCGGAATCAAGGACTCCCTTGACCAGCCAAGGCTTCCTCCATTCATGTCATCTCACTTTTATAAATCAAGCAAATGATATTTTCACTGTGGGGAAATGCCTCACACCTTAACCAACATTTGCTATCCTTGATCCCGAAGCTTTGAAACCGCCATTCATATACCATCCCAGTTATCCCCGGCCTGGCAGTTTCACATATCGATGGCCCCATCTCCCTTCATATCGAACCCCTCATCCTCTCCGATCTGTCGTGATTTGGTAAAATTCTGGCGCATATTCCAAGAGCCATCCTTTCTCGATCTTGGTGACATCCCGGATGAATATCTTGCTACCCGTCTCCATTGCTTCATGGAAGATGACCCAATCCGCTTTGCGGTTGAACATTAGTGAACTCGGATGTGCGTGAAGAACCATGTTGCCCTCGACGTTGCGAAACGTTCCGTCTGGTTGCATCCTTGCTGCGTGGGCAAAGTAGCCCGATGTAAGACAACGGCGGATCTGTTCTGCTTTTTTGACGTTCGCCTCCGGTGATGCTTGTCCAGCGAGTGTCTCATCTATATTGATGCTGAATCGCTCAAGATACCGCTTTAGTTGAGCTCTGATACTGACTGCTCGACTCATGGACTTGAAGTTGAGGTTGTTCTCATGACAGAACTTTGCTTCTTTTCGTCCCTTTGTAACAAACGCTTGGTAGGCGTTGAGGAGAGTCAAGTGGTCGCCTTCATCCACGGCGAACTTCCTGCGTGATGTCTCCATCTTCTTCTTCTCGCCTTCGTGGGAGAACCATACACTGCCTCCGAGACTGGTCATTGCGGCGATTGTAAGCATTTCGCTAAGGCATCCAAAAGACGGTGCAGCTAGTAGGGTTTTCGCCATCATAGGCTCAACGGCCAACTCAGCCATTCTTGAACCCATAGGCCGAGTGAGCTTGGCATACTCATCCAAAGCTCCTAGAGCATAGAGCAACTCAAGAGCCTTGGCCATGAGTTCAGATGGTGGTGGAGATAGAAAGTCGAACCGCACAATATTGTCTATTCCCAAAGCCTTGAGCTGCAGAACGACAGGTGCCAGGTTTGACCTCTGAAGCTCAGGAATATTGGCATCCGGCAGCGACTGATAACTCTGCTCAGTGTAAAGTCGGAAGCATTTTCCAGGTTTTGTGCGACCAGCTCGTCCAGCACGCTGGGACGCCGCCGCTTTCGATACTGGTGTCGCCGTGAGTGACTCTATGCCAGTCCTTGGGTCGTATGCTCTCAGTTTCACGAATCCACTATCCACCACGAATACAATTCCATCGATTGTGACTGACGCTTCGGCGATATTCGTAGAAAAGACAACTTTTCGTGTGCCTTCGGGCAGCTTGTCAAAGACATACATTTGCTGTTCGGTAGACAAGCCAGCATACAACGGCAATGGCATCAAGGGACCGTGTTTTGAGCCAAGATCAAGCATGCGCTCGCTGACTGCTTGTATCGCATTGTCGATTTCCTCTCGACCAGTCAGGAAAACCAGGATATCCCCTTCGCCCTCTTGGGTGTGGATATCGAAGACAACGTCGATTGCTTTCTCAACATAGTTCTCTGCCGGTGACTCCAAGTAGAGTATGTCTATTGGATATGTTCTCCCTTCGAGACTAACGATGGTCCCGATTTCATCCTTTTTGTCTGTTTTGTTTGGCTGATCATCACTGCTCCTTGTGAAGAAGTCTAAGAACTCCTTGGCTTGGAGAGTAGCACTGCTGATGATGATACGCAGCTCGGGTCGCTTTCGGCGAATCTTCTTCAGTAACCCCAATAAGACGTCGGTGCTGATAGACCTCTCATGCGCCTCGTCAACCATGATAACCGAGTAACGCGTCAGCAATGGGTCAACCAGAGCCTCTCTGATGAGGAGGCCATCTGTGAGAAACTTTATCTTTGTTGATGCTGAGGTCACATCCTCGAAACGTATTGAGTATCCGACTTCTTTGCCAAGCTCACAGCCAACTTCTTCGGCGACTCGCACCGCAACTGTGGTTGCCGCGACACGACGAGGCTGGAAAATGTCAGCTTTTGTGGTTACATGGTTTTGTGTTTACTTACCTGGGTGACGCCAATGATCTTCCCATCTGAACACCATCCTGCTCGTTCTAGGAATTGAGGTATTTGTGTTGTTTTTCCAGAACCAGTCTGGCCTATGACAATAGTGACTGGGTATTTTTCAATCACATAGAGAAGACTATCGCGATGTTTTGCGATTGGGAGTAGAGCTGCTGGCTTATGAAGAGCCGGTATAAAAGCTGCATCTAAATCCAAGTCTGCCATTCTGGACTAGGTCAAGCAAATCCGCTAGATTTAGGACACTTTTCAAGAACAACACAGAGTCTCTCACACCATTTGTGAGTATTTCCCTCTATGTGCGCACAAAAGTCAGCTTGTTTGAATACGATTCATTCTGCATGAAGCATTATGTTCAGAGTCAAGCTTCATGAGACGCATGAAAAGTTACCCTAGACTTGATACTGCTCTCAGAGCTACGGCCAATCAGAGCAACTCCCCCATTAAGAATGCATTGTGGCGAGTGGGTCAACGTCATCAGCTTCGTGTAGGCTGATTGACCCCTCGCGCCTCAACTTTAATATCACAAGGCAGGCCAGGCTGAAGCGAAATCCCCAATTTCCCTGGATATTGCCCATCTTTCAACCGACTTCTAATCAAATCTCGACTCTAAACTCGTGATAGCTTCAGACTGAAACTAAATCATACCAACGACAAGTGCGGTCAGGATGTCAGCCCCTGGAGAAACGGTATACTACTACTCCTTTCGAGAACTGTCTTAGATGGCTGATGTTGGAGGATTTCTGCTAACATGACTTCTCCTGCTAGAACAAGGCCACCGTCGAGAGTGGACCTGAGTCGCCTACTACTGCGCGACCTCTTGATCTCGACGACGATGATGTTCAGGAATCTGGCGTTCTCGATAGCAACACCACACCCGCTGCTGCGACTAACACCACTACCACCCAGGCCCAGGCCCAGGCACCAACACCCACGAATGAGACAGCGCCCCCTAAGCCGCCCCGACCTGTTTCTGAAGCGCAGAAGAATGAGACTATACTCAAGGAAGCTTTCCCTACTGTAGAGCTGAGTGTTATCAAGGCTGTATTGAGAGCTAGCGGTGGTCGCGTCGAGCCTGCATTCCATGCTTTGCTGGGTACGCTTACACAAACTCTTATTAGAGGGCATGATGAACTGATTTACGCATAGAGATGACCGATCCTGATGCTGCGCAAAACGAGCCCGCCGAAGAAGTCCCCCCGCCTCAACCCCCTAGGCCTCAGAACCGAACCCAGATGTCGCAATTGGAGGCAGACGAGCTATATGCACGCCAACTTGCAGAACACTACGATAATGTTGGTGCCTACGAGTCGCGCACTGCCAACCGAGGTCAAAGACAGGGTCAGCGAGGTCAGGATGAATGGGGTGACGGCCGTGAGCACAGCTTCATTGACGATGACCTCCCTGTCATTCGCGAAAACCTACGCAAGGGATTCTTCGAGACACAGGAAAAGGTCAACGGATGGATTACAAACATCAAGAAGAAGATCGAGGAGAACTTTGATGAGAGTGAAGAGCAGACGCAACGACAAGGAGAGCCTTTCCGTCGTCCTGGGGAGTCCAGCAGGCGAAGCGGCGACTATGACCGATATGATGCGGATCCCCAAGTTCTCAGCGATGATTTCGCTGGCATGAAGTTTTCTTCTGATGGAAGTGAGTACTGATATCTGGATTGTGTTGAAGCAAATATTGACAGCTCGCAGCTCCCGTGAACCGACCCATGGCCAATACTGGCATGTATAAGCCCCCTCCCCCATCGACTTCACCCAAGCCTAGCAACGGCCGACGAGTTGGTTCCAAGGAGGAGACTGAAGAAATCAATATGTACGACTCTTCACCTAGGGTGCCACCCAAGGATGCAGCTCCCGCGAGTGGCACAAGGGGTAGCAAGTGGCAGCCCCTGTCGGCGGTTGAGCCGAGCCCTATCGCAGAAAACGACCCCTTTAGTCTGGGAGATAGTGAAGATGAGAGGGAAACACATCAGAAGACCAAGGACGATAAGACTGATGACAGCGAGCGCTTGAAGAAAGCTACTGCTGAGGCAATGGCTGATAGCCTGAGCGAGTCTAAGGACACGGATGCAAAGAAGAACTAGATGTTAGCAGATTGACGTAGACCAGTCGTACAGACCTTGGAAGAGGATGGAAGTCATGAAGACGTAGCCGAGAGTCATGAGAGCAGCAAGTCGAAGAGTTTGGTGCCACTTTCGCTGTCATAACAAACATGGGTGGTCTGTTTCTGGTTATAGCTCCGTATCGTATCTCACGACGGTTCAGTAGGTAGCATATAGTAGCCTTTCTTTTTCTGGTTTTGCATCCTCTGGCATACTCTGCTGTCCTTGCACATTGCGCATCATGACCCGTGACCATTCTAGAGTGACGATATCATGAGGCGTCGGTGCAGACTCGGTGTTCGTTCCTTGGCCTGCATACCATATCCAGTTCTGTAGGACATACGACGATGGGAGTTCTCATGTAGTGGATGTTTGTGTTTGCCCAACCAATGTCAACGATGACAGGCATAGAGCAAGCCTGAAGGATTATTCATTACTTACTCATGAACTAGGAAACGGAGACGTGCCTCGAGTCGTGCAAGTCCTCATGGTAATGGAGCTGAGATGGGGAAAATGACTTAGGAAATTTCCTAGGAACTGTGCAGTCACTCCCTCCTGAGTCTGGAGCCTCTCGAGACCCCTTGCTCCATGACGTTCCGTCTCGGTTTTACCAATGGAAACAAGGCAGGTCATTGAAATCATTATTGTAACGTAAGTGGAAGAAGTACGCAGGAAACACCCGACAGGTCCCGTTGCGATGCACAGGAGACAGGCTCGTGCATTGCATCGCATCGCACAGCTAAAGATGGAGATATGGCTTGGAGCTGTGAGCCGGTCCGCCTGTCGCTCGAGCACGGGGTCGGATACGGGACGGTCATTGGATGTGCGGATCGTTCAACGGACGGCTTGAGATTAGCGGATGCTTGTTCGGGGCCTTATGCTTGATGGTGGTGTATCTTCCGAGTAGGCGTTGAGTGGTGGTGGTCTGTTAGGGGACTAGCTGGGCGGAACAAGTCAACGACTTGAACTTTTGAAATGCCCCGCCATCCAATGCTGGTAACGTCGTGGGACCATGAGAGTCGTGATCGAGTCGAGAAAGAGGAGAATGAGCAAGTAAAAAGGGAACTATTCAAGGCACGGGGTCATTTACTGCTTAGACCCAGGGAGTTGAGACGCTATAGACAGTCAATCTATGTCATTTCGTGTCCCCGCTTCTTTCTTTTTGGTGAATGGTTCCATTACCATTTTGGTTGACCGTCTCGTTGCAAGAGCCACTCACTGGGCTGAGCTTGTGCTTTCCTTTGCCTTAGAGCATCCATAGAGGGGCAGTTTTTTGGTTCCCATCAAGTTCGTCTTTTGACATAATAAAAAAACACCATCACCACGACGTTGATCATATTCTGAGGTCCTTTCTTACCAAATACAATTGGAGGTCTCACTATTGGAAAGAAGAAATTGTTGTTGTTAAAATCACTTGCCGTTTTTGAACACGCCTCGGATCCACGTCACGTCGACTTGAGTCAACTTACGAAACTCAACAACCTTAACCAGTCCAGCCTCGTCTCAGTGGACTCTGCTCCCTTCAAGGCTCGACACATAACGAACAGGGCCCTTTGACAGGCCTGGAACAATCAAGGAACACCATTGATTTGACTATCGGTCTGTGCTTTACTGACTGAGTCTCTGAGAGCAAGTGCCTCGGCTTTTGGTGAGTGAGGATCTCCAATATCGTATCCAATCCAATCCGATTCAACCCTGCCTTACCCTTCACTCTCATAATTCTATCGAACCCTTACCCATAAACTGCATCTCGTTTCTATACACACACGCTTGGAGGCCACGCTATTCGCGAGCGTTTTTTTCGTCAGCAGTTCACGCCCTTTCTTACGCCGCTGGCCCAGCCAAAGTGATGGCATAGACTTTGGTCAAGGTACCCCCCCACGTGCCCTACAGGAGTCGATCTCGGACGTCGTCTAAGGATAACCGGGCTGTCGGGTGATGGGCCAAGGCCCAAGCAAAGACCCTGAAGAAACCGGGCGTTTATCGTGCGCGTGTCACTCTATACATGACAAGCTTGTGCAAGAGAGGAAAAGAGAAGTGGGATTACTTGGAAAACAACTGGTTGCTTGTGCTGCTGTGAAGAAAACGGGACGCATCCACAGGGTCTCAACTCACACTCCACCGGAGCTCTTCAACAACTCTGCCTGGGCTGAGCTGATCTTGGTCTGACTTTGACATGCACCTTTAATGCCTGGCTCATCTCTCATGTGCATCTTTATGGAGCTTCTCAAGGACCCCGTTCCTTGCTCTGGTCTCTGTCTTGCTTGACCTGGTCATGTCTCCGCTGCTGGCTGTTCTCTATTTCGTTACCTACCTACCCTTCCCCTCAACACTGCACTGTTGCACATACACACAAAACACACGCAAGATACCACACGGACGCTGTAACTGACACTGAAACTCGCATATTTCCAGCCACACATCCTCGCTCACTTCTCCCTCCAAGCAACGATCGCCAAGTCAGCCATTCATTCTCACCTATCCGCTCCCTCGTCTGCTCCCTAAGTCACCAAGAGCTCCCACGGGCGCCCACGCCGCAGCATGTAAGATATATCCGTACTTCCTTGCTCCTTGTTCTATGTCTCGAGTTACCCAGCTCGCAGTGGTTCAGGAACCCTTCAAGAACCCACTCTGAGCTGGAAGCTCTTCAGAGACTAATGGCAACTCTGCCGTCATGGTCTGTACTATGAGCACATAGCTTACTCACATTCTCCTATAGGAAGTTTGGCAAGCAGATCCAGAAGCGTCAGCTTGAGGTGCCCGAATATGCTGCCAGCTTTGTCAACTACAAGGCTCTGAAAAAGGTACGCCCATGTCATTCCCTCCCCTGTTAACCTTTCCGTTCCTGCCACCGAGAGCCCCGTCCATCTACGGACTCCGCTGTCATCTCCCACGCTGCAGTGCTCGGTCCACTATCACTTTTCAAGGCCCTTACAATCCTTCCTCTTCCAGCTGCTCGGTCTGCATTTCTCAGCTCTGGTTGCCAACTGGCTTCTCAGTTTCCTATTCGTGTCCCTGCCCTTGCCCTTGCTGTTCCCACTGCCGCTCTGGGCTATCATTCTCCGAGTATATGCCCTGCTTCATTCGCAGACCCCATCACCTTGGGGTATGAAGCATTGCGCAGTGTGACAGTGGCTGGCCAAAAGCAATTCCTTGCTTTTCCGTTCGCCATCCCCTACCCATCCATGTTTCTTCATCGCCACCAGATTGCATTTCGACCAACTCTTGGGACTTCTTCCACTGACATGCCGCCATGTAGCTCATCAAGAAGCTGTCTGCGACCCCTACCCTAACCTCACAGAACGATGTTCTCCGCTCGGCCACCCCCGTGGATTCCCAGGCCGCTCTCCAGGCTAATAAAGCAACCTTCTTCTTCCAACTGGTAAGTTCGCTCTGGTGTTACGTCTTCGCCATGAACATCCCGACATGGTTGCTAAATGAGGAACAGGAACGGGAACTCGACAAGGTCAACGCCTTCTACCTGCAGAAGGAAGCCGAGGTTTGTATCACGTCCGAAACATAATAAGGGCACATGTAGCTGACATACCGTAGCTGAAAATTCGCCTCAAGACGCTCCTTGATAAGAAGAAGGTGATACAGTCTCGTCATGGCATCTCTCGGCGCTCAGCCAAGTTCACTACCCTCGAGGAAGGCTTCCAACAGTTTGCTACCGACTTAAACAAACTCCAACAGTTTGTCGAGATCAACGGTACTGCTTTCTCAAAGATTCTCAAAAAGTGGGACAAGACATCAAAGTCCAAGACAAAGGAGCTCTACCTCTCGAGAGCCGTCGAAGTCCAGCCATTCTTCAATGCTACGGTAATAAGCGAGCTTTCTGACCAGGCTACCACAAGTCTACAAGAGCTTGGTGCTTGGTCGGATGGAATCCAAGTGAACTTTCAGTCGGGGCACGTGGTAACCTCGCAGCATTTCGTCGGCACTGATGAAGGGGACGCAGACACACTGCTACTTGATACTGTTATCACAGGGAACCTCGAGTCCTTAAAGGATCTTCTTCAACGGATGCGCTCCGCCAACGACACTGGAGATGGAGATAGCTCGTTGATGGAAAGGCTCACGCGGACCTTCTTAGCAGCCATCTCAGAAGCTCCACAAGAGTCCCTGCGAGTCCTACTCGACACAGGTCTCGTTGACCTCCACTCTTATGATGATATCAATGAGAGAAATTGCCTGCACCAAGCTGCCATCTATGGCAAGCAGTACGTCCTGGAGTGGGGCTTGTCAGTCAATGTTGTTGTGGATAGAACGGATGTCTATGGCCGGGTTCCTCTGCATTATGCCAGTCTTCACGGAAGATTGGAAATGCTTAAGGTCCTCTTGGATGGTAAGTTGCTGAACAATGTTTGTGTATTGATTTAGTTGGCTGACTACCGTGTAGCAAATCAAAAAACCATCGACCTCATCGACCACGACAACTTCACCCCCTTGATTCATGCTATTATCCACGGACATCTCGACTGCATCGAACTTCTCCTTGCCAGATCTGCACGTATCGATCCGTTTTCTGATTCGGATCATGTGCCCTTGAACCTCGCTTGCGAACATGGCTCGGTGGCCGTGGTTGAGATGCTGTTGAAGCATGGGGCCAAGATCTTGCCTGATGCTGAAGGCCTTTACCCTCAGCATCTCGTAGCGAGAGCTGGCCAAACCTCAGAACTGCTCCTACTCCTCAAGCAATATGGCGCTGATCTCGACCAAATTGATAAACTTTATGGATGGACACCACTGGTACATTCTGCAAGCGAAGGCAATGTCGACTGTCTTCAAGCACTACTCAAGGTTGGGGTCGATGCAAGCATCGTGGATGAGAAGGATCTTCCAGCCATGTACTATGCTGCTTGGGAGGGACACCTTGCGTGTATGAAATTGCTAACTCCATTCAACACACGACCACGAGCCAGCCCCTTCATGGTGCAGCCTGCCTTGGGTCCTATGGACTCAAGTACAGCGCCTCTGCCCATGTCTCTTGACCCCGATGCGATCCCCGAACTCGAACTTCCTCCTCCAATCATTCCTCTGCGCCGATACGGACACAACTTCCTTGACACAAAGACAGTTGTTCAGATCTCTTTCGGAGATTTCGAGGAACAGCCCCTTGTCTTCTTCCAGGACGGAAAATACCCTGCCGCTCGCCTCACGATTTCTTCAAAAGTTTCGGATCTTATACCGAAGAATATCATTCTGCCTTTCCAAGAAGACACCCGTATGGTATCCTTCCAGGTTGACAACTTGGATACTTTCAGTCTCGATATCGACGTGTTCCCCACATATGGCGCAAAGGTTATTGCCAAGACGGTCGCCCTATCAAGCATCTTCAAGGGATTACAAGGCTCCTCAGCATGTTGTTTGCCACTGTTTGATCCCCGCCTTCGCGCCATTGGACAGATCAGCTTCACTGTGCAGGTCATCAAGCCATTCCAAGGGCAACCTCTGGAGATTACCGACTTTGAAACCTACTGGAAAGCAACAAGCCAATTCAACCAACCAACTAGCGCTATTGTCACTGGATCGAGCCTCTCGGGCGATTATGTAAGGCTATTTGTCCAATATACCAGTGACGGTATCCCTGTGCTCTGGCCTAGATGGACAATAGCCTGCGGTGGCCTTGATATTCCTGTCTGCAGATTGACTCTGGAACAATTCACTTCCATGACTATCAGGAGCAACAGCCGTGCAGAACTTCCCAACTTGAAAACCAAGTCAGCTGAAAGCATGGCTGAGGTCTATCACATCCTTGCGACGTCCGGCGTTACACTTCAGGAAGCACTTGCTTTACTCAACCCTGGAATGCATGTCAATCTCCAAGTATTGTACCCGACTCCCGAGGAAGAAAAGGCCTTCTCGCTTGGGCCTGCTTTGGATGTCAACGTGTTTGTCGATTCAATCCTCAACATTGTGTTCGAGCATGCGCGAACACAACGTGCACAGGCTCCTGATGTGGTCCGATCGATTGTATTCAGCAGCTTCAGCCCTCGACTATGTACAGCCTTGAATTGGAAACAGCCCAATTTCCCTGTTTTCTTGTGTAACGACCTAGGACGAGAGGAGACCTCGGGACCCAATGGAAGGCGCAGTACCTCCATTAAGGAGGTTGTGAGAATTGCCCAAAGCAATAACTTCATGGGATTAATATGTTATTCTCGACTACTGGTATGTTGAAACTCCTCTTCTCTGCTATTGACAAACTCTTTGCTAACTGCTAATAGGACATGGTACCTGCACTGGTAGATGCTATCAAGTCTCATGGGCTGGCTTTGGTGACAGACAAGTCATCGGACTCACCGGATGCGAGCCCAATGACTGATCCTTTCCCTCGACCACCCAAGGGCGTCGATGGAGTTCTGAAAAGCCATGGTATTTTGCGTTTCAATGATTCGATAGACATGTAGGTGGCTGTAATGAGAAATGCCCGAATAACGACTGAAATGGCCGGAACGGATAGAAAAAGAGGGATCTGAAGACATGCGTTGATCGGATAGAACTATTCTTCACTGTGTATTTGCACTTGTCATACCAAATTAACTAAATGCTTGATAATTACCTATGATTAGGCACCTTTGTAGTCATACTTGAGCGACGACAACTCCTTCTCGGGGTCGACACTACCCATGACCATCTTTGACACCAGAATAATACCATAGACCACCAAGGGCAAGTAACCCATTCCGGGCCATACGGCTTCACTTTTTGTTCTACCTATTGCCCAGGCCATCAAAATCAAAACTAGGCCGAGACCCAAATTTAGGTAGGGCAGATAAGTTTCGAGGGGTGACCTTCGTTCGACGTAGCTGAACGAACTCCTACGTTGTCGTGGCCTCCCACGAGGTACATACGACACATCCTCTACTTCGTCCTCATCATCATCGTCAAACACACCTGAAGACTCCCTTGTTGATAGGGATGGTGGGCGAGTGGGTCGTGGAGTTCTAGGTTTTGCCCAGCTATCAAGGAATGGGATTCCTGATGATGCTGGTGGTTGGTGATGAAGCAAATATGCCGTGGAGAAGAGAGAAGTTAGGCTGAGGAGAGCGAGAAGTGCTGTAGGAGGGTTTATGAGGGCAGGAAGATAGGGGATGGTTGCCAGAAGGGGAATGGCGAGGAGGAAGCGGCGAAACTGAATATCTCGAGCGGCATTTTCCGCTGCGAGCTGATTGATATAGTCTTCTTGTTCTAATATTATTGTTAGAGGTGCATTTTGGGTATTTTGCCAAGACTGTTATGGTATACCTTGTTCATCCAAAGCTTCAGGCTGTGAGTCTGTAGAGTCTTCCTCTGGATAGTGAAATGTGCGCCTCAAACGGGCTGTCGTTCCCTGATAAGCGGGCATGATAAAGTCGCTAAGACCCGACGAAAGACTTGATCTGAGGAGAAAATATGCAGTATTAAGAATAAGAAACAGTTGAGGCCAGGTTGTGATGTAAGAGCCTGTCTTTCGTCAGTCACATGGTAAAACTGTCCACGAGGTTGAAGTGAGGCTCAGCCTTATGACGCCACACCGGCCTTGCCCCACCTCCACTGACCAACATCAGATCGGCGTCCGGCAGCAAAATTTCGCCGATATCGAGGAATTGAGAGCCTCAGCTGATCAACTCCCATTCAGTTGATCACCAGAAATTAAGCGCAAAATCACCATGTCACAACAACTAGCGCTACCTAGGATCGTCCGACGACGCCTGGCGGCTGTTCTCAAGTCAAGAACTGTCACATTGAGACCAGCGCAGAGAAGATGGATGACTCCCGCGCCCAAGCCTGGAGATGGGCCCATGATGTCGAGGAGGGCGGACCGAGAGCTTCCAGGTACGGACAATTGAAACTCTATAAGCAATTGGATTAGACTGACATTTGTGATTGTGTAGATGTAGCTGATGTGACATTCCGCTGGCGCCGTACTTTCCCCATCTTCCTCCTCATCGTGGCCGCTTCATCAGTCGCCATCTTCAACTACCAAAAGATGTCCTCACCCGTCGTCTCCTCGACACTCTACGCCCTACGAACCAACCAAGATGCTCGCGATCTCCTCGGCGATGAGATCTACTTCAAGCACCAAATCCCCTGGATCCACGGCGAGATGAACCAGCTTCACGGCCGTATCGATATCTGGTTCTCAGTACGAGGCACAAAGGGCGAGGGTGTCATGCGCTTTGCGAGCAACAGACCTACCAGCAAGGGCTTCTTCTCGACTACAGAGTGGAGTCTTACCATGAGCGATGGTACGAGGTTGGATCTCCTTGATAATGGTGATCCTTTCAAGGCGCTCACTGGAGGCGTTGAGGATCTTCCTGTTGTAGAGGAGGATGCTCCTACAAGAGGATTCCGAAAGCAGGTCGAATACAAGTGAGGCATGATGGGCCACTCAAAGGGAACATGGGAGGCGAGCATTGTTGTTAAAATGAATTTGATAACCCTGGGTACTCCGGTTGTAGTCGAATCTGTACAGTAGATGGTGTGTGTGTGTATAATACAAAAAGCCCGCTTATGATCTCTCCCATTTTTATCATACGTAGTACAAAGTCCCTCTTACAATCCATGGTAAAAGTCATTAGTCTTGAAGCTGCGCCGCTTCTCTCTCATTCTTTAGCTGAAGATGCCTTTCCCGTGCTGCTTGGAGCTTAGCCTCATGATCGGGGTTGCGCTCCAATAGAGTAGCCAAAGCAGCTTCGCGATGAGGTTGGGGAGGAGCCTTTCGCTTCTTGGCGTCTTGAAGACGAACAACACGACCCTTGGGACCGGCAATAGGTCCACCGACTAGCACAATACCCAAGTCATTATCCACCATCATGACCTTGAGGTTCTGCACTGTGACGAATTCGTTACCCATACGACCAGGCATCTTCTTGCCGGGCATAACACGACTACCGCTGCCCTGCGAAGGACCTGTGGTACCGATTGTTCGGTGGTTCTTGGAGTTACCGTGCGAAGCTTCCTGACCGGAGAAGCCGTGGCGCTTCATACCACCAGCGAAACCCATACCCCGCGATCGGCCCTTGACATCGACGTACTGGCCCTTCTTAAACCAATCGGGAAGAATCTGAACACCAACGGGAAGAAGACCAGACTCGTTTCGGACCTTGAACTCGGCGAGCTCCGCCTTGGGTGCAATGCCCTTGGCCTCGTAGTAACCCAACAATGGGCTTGTGACGTTTCGACCATCACGCGAGCCCGCACCAATCTGCACAGCCCAGTAACCGTTCTTCTGTCGAGTCTTGTTGGCAACAACCTGGACCTGGTCGAGTTGCAGCACAGTACAAGGCACACGGGTCTTTCCAACAAACACACTAGTCATGCCCTTCTTGGTAGCAAGGACACCCGAGCGCAGAGGCGTAGTATTCTCCCGACGCTTCAGCGCAGCAGCAGGACCGCTCGTGAGCGCAGGGAGACCGGAAGAAGGCTGGTTGAATCGCTTGTGCTTGCTGCGAGGAGGAGCCGTGGTCCATCCATACTTGACACCGCGGGTAGCTGTGAGCGGGAGGAGGAGAGGCCGGGCGGCGACGGCGCAGGGCCGTGGGAGGGCCAGGCGAATTGGTAGACGGGGAGGCATTTTTGTGAAAGGCGGCGTGTCGACGGCGGCGGGTGACGCTGTCGAGGAGAGCAATTGGGCCGCCGTGGGTGGGATATTGAGGACGATGGTTGATAGTGGTGAAAGATTTTGGGTGAGGTTGAGATACTGGAGAGCTTTTGCGGCACCCGGAAAATTCCCGGCTAGCATTGGTTGTAGTGAAATGACACCCAAGTTTAGGGTGACAAAATAAACTCTATAAAAGGTATCCTAAACTTATCCTAAATTCGTACCAAGTTACCCAAGTATTTTTATCAGTTAGGTTCAAGGTCCCGAGTTTTATTTCCTCCCCTAGGCACCATTCAAGACGAGAGATGGATAGATGAAATAGTTTAATGAAGCGGTTTAAATCAATTTTGTATTTTTTTAGTTTACGAGACTCGATCATTTAGACTCTCTATGTATTCTTTTTTGTTGTTGTTGAATATTGTCGTTGACCTTGGTCACCTCTAGTTAAATTCCAGGACCCCTCCCTCCAATTCCGCTCCCCATCTGATTCACACTCGTACCCTTGAGTTTATGATCTCCCGGGTTCGCAGCAGCCTCGTAGATGATGTTTGTAGGCGCTCGTCCAAGTTGAGTCCATTCGCCTTTGAAACCAATGTACGAGATACGGGTAACATCCTCATCGCCATCGCCAAAGTTGTCCGCAAAGAAGAGCACCAGCCGCTGCACCTTTCCAAACAGGGCTCTCTTCACTGGAATTTCTTGTAGATCACTTGTCTGGGAGAGTTCGAGAGTCTGAATAGGGTCTGACTCCTCGGCGGCTGCAAAGTCGAGATCATCTCGGTTGATGAAGAGATGGAGGGTTTTGGGGGCCGAGGCTGAGGGAGATGTGCGGATGAGGATGGAGTGAAGCTTGATCTGGGCCGTGAATCTGATGTAGCTTAGTATAAGGTGTGTGTATAAGATGTGATTTCACTTACGGCACTGTCATGAGAAGTTGTTCATCAACGTCACTCTCAAGCTCAGGCTCAACGCTGAGTCTTTCTTGCCACGTCTTCTTGACGATTTTCTGACCAGCATCTCGCTGGGCTTCATTCAGAGTGACAATATGATCAAAGTTGATTTGACTGTAGAGTGAGAACTGTACTGCTGGTGTGATATCGTCGGAGTGATCATGCTCATGGTCGTGGTCGTGGCCGTGGCCAGAATGTTCATCATGGCAGTGAGACATGATGTCCGATTGATCTGAGTAGTCCTACAATATGTAATTAATCGTAGGGGCAGTTGTTTCATGAATTTTGGGTCAAGGTCGTGGTGATGGTTGAGTTGATGTTGGTTGTAAGTCAAGTAAACCATTAACAATTGAGGATGACGTTTTAGCACTGGGTCCCCTACATAAGCGCCCAAGCCTGGATATCATGAACATTAATAACAGACTCGGGGTCACACAACCCAAACAACAGTTGGAAACAACCAATCTTCATGATTTCCTGACTAGCAATTAAATAATAGCAATTATATATGTCATGTATATCATCAATAACCCTGAATGTATAGCCAATACTCCTGTAATTCGCTTCGCTTGCTTTATCTAAAACCACTCTTCCTCTTATTCTTCTTCGCCTTCTTCCTATCTCCAAAGATGCCCGATACAGGCTGGCTCATAGCAAACGATGGCCCAAAGAGTCCTTGACTCTGTGACGATGAAGGTATACCTTGCTGGCTCGACATGGTCTGAGGTGTGGGAGCAACAGATATTGGTGGTAGCGCCATGGGCTCTTCTCTCCGAGGACGCATTGGCGAAGACATGGGGTTGCCCGCTGTAGTTCGCACAGAAGTCCTTATGGCCTTGGGATCCCTTCCCTCTCTCATAAACGGTGGAAGTTTGTACTTGTCGTTCTGGGCCTTTCGCTTGTTTTCGATCCTTTGCAGTCGTGATCTTGCGTCGTCAAACTTCCTGTCGGTCGCAATGGCAACACTAGATATATAGTCATCTGTGCTGACACCACGCTCAGTGGGCCAATATGATAGCACTTTAGACGGTTTGGCGTTTTCCATCTTGTCCAATCTCAATGATGGCGCGAGGAGCTGGAGTCGCCTGATCGCTGCATCATCAGTGCTATTTGGTGTCGCACTGAGAGGTGATGAAGGAATTCCACCTTCTGATGACTGCGACGACTTGATTCGAAATACACTCGACTGAGTCGGCTGAGTACGTCCACCCTCTTCCTGACTTGCTGGTCCTAGAAGAGGCACATCTTGTACCATAACTCCAGCTGTTGCCAGAAACATATCCTTAGCCAAGTCTGCGATCCATCCCCTTATTATTTCCTCCTCTTGCTGGGGTATTCTTCCCTCCAGCGGATCAAGCCAAAGATCAACGTATGTTTGGTTAAGATGCGACAGGCTGACGAGTTCCCGAATCCACTCTTGCGAGGTCTGTCTTCCGAGTTGCGTCACGACCGTTTGTCCATCATTGCCCGCAAACAAATCAAGCATATCGGGTTGTGTTTCGTGAAACCCATTTCGTAAATCCATTGGACTAAGCTCGTCGCCGATTTCTTTCCAAGTCTTTAGGGGCAGTCTCCCTTCAGCTACCCCCTCAGTGATATTCTCCTGAACAGCTGAGAGTAGAGCGGGGGGTATATCATGAGAACTGTCTGAAATAGCCAGCAAGTTCTGTCGCAGAGAACGGCACAAGCCATCCAGGTTCAAGCTTATGGGACCAAAAACTGCAGATGCTTTGCTCTTCAGCTTGTCGAGGTCCTTGGATCGATTGTTAGGTTTCACCACATGCTTGATGTTGTCATCAGCCATGCCTTCGGGAAGCACAAACGTGTTGCCCATATGTCTAATGAAATGTTTACGTTTCTTCTTCCAGCGCTGCGCTTCGTCGGACTTGTTACGACCAACTCGCCCACTAGGTAACGTAATCTGCATATTGCGATCTTTGACTGAGACACAGATGCAGTATTGTACACCCAAATTCTTGCTTAGGATGCTGCCTTGGTAGAATTGAACTCCTGCATGGTGATAATCGGCTCCAAGGCCTGACGAAGCGTCCCCGTCCCGCGTGAGCTTGACCGGGTGGATTTCAAGTGATTGAATATCACCACTGGCCGATTCGCCATTTTGAGGAAGGGTAAGCGTGTCACGATGCCAATAAGGAAGACCACTCGTCTTTGACTGCCCAAACCAGTAGGTTTGAAGTCGTCTGTGAGTCGGAGAAAAGACAAACACCATGGCAATTTCTTGCCCATCTTCTGAAGTAAGGCATGTTGTCATTCGCAATCCTTCCCTTTCCAATAAACGAGGGCAGGATATCAGAATAGTCGGCTTTGGTCCCTGCTCCTCCTCCAGCGTGCTTTGCGCAGATAAGTCAACCCAGTAAATAGTGCGCATGGTTAAGACGAATATGTGATTCTGGTTGGCTGGGCTGACTCTGATGTCAAGAATTGCATCAGGTTTGGACTTCGGACGAGCCAACAACGAGAGTCGGGGCAGAGCTATGTGCGACGCGAGGTCAATGACTTCGTACTTCTCCCTGTTCCAGATCAGTAGATGACTCGATCGTCGTACAGATTCTCTAGAGTCATCAGCACTTTGTGAACCATCTTCCCAGAAACTGTCCACTTTGGCTGTGCCGACAAATAGAACCCCGTGCTTTTCGGCAGGATGCTCTGTCGTAGAGGGTAATTCATTCAACAACCCATCCGAGATATGCCCACATGAGTAAGGCAAAAGTCGTGTTTTCAGCTTGTTTCCCCCTAAGATGTCCCATATTGACCAATATCCGCATTCATCGATGATGGCGATCTGTGGTGGCAGGCCCTTGGAACTTGGATTGAAAGCGACATCTACCTGCGCGTTACCACCAGTAGACTTATGTGAGATGGTCAAGATTGGGTTAGGATCGATTCGCGACAGCCGTGGTTGATGAATGATGGGACCCGATGCGGACGACTGAGCTACCGGAACCTTGTGATACTCTGGATGGAGAATCGTGGTCGAAGTTTGCTTTTGAACGATGAGCCAGCGGGTAGCATCATATCGTGTGAGACTGGTTGCGAATTTGACTTGAGAGATTGGCAGACCATCGCTGGCCCAAATGGCCTCTTCCTCGGGATCATCAGGGTCTATCACTGAAGGTTGGAGAGTCGTGCGCTTGTCGTTTCCCCATTTCCATTTCGATTGATCGATCCGAGCCAGTCGAAGCAGCTCTCCTGACTCTCCCGTAGCAGCCGCAAGCATGGGTGACCCAGTGATTCTTGAATGATCCGACACATTGGTCATTTGGCCGATAGCAAGTAATGGCAGATCGCTAACCTCGCCCTCGACTTTTGAGTAGCGATTCATGTTCTCCTGTAGAAGATCAAATAGCGCTGAGTTACCCATGAAGGCTTCGGGGTGAGCCTGAAGAAGCCATCGCTTTTGAACTCTTCTTTCCTGCCATAGGTTGGACGAGATCTCCGGAGCAGGAGTTTTTGAAGGCGGGTATAACTCTGCTGAAGACCCAACAACCTTGAAGTGAGGCGCTAGACATCTTTGTAAGTATTGCGATGCGCGCATAGCGATTATATAGAAACTCACCTTCAGCAGTTACGCGACTGGTATGAAAAGTCCCAGGTTGCGCAGTCGCATTCTCAGGTGGTATATAAGTAAGACTTCCTACGTGACCGTGGATCAGGTCCGTAAGTCGCCTGGTCTCAGCCATTTGGCCCAAGTCTTGATTTCCAATGTGCTGAAATTTTGGCCGATTTTCCTTTCTTCATCGCGAGATGGGCTAGTACAGGCGCAAGAGAGTCTCGAGCGGGAGTCAATGGTATTTGAAGCACTAAAAAGGCATCCTATGTCATATGAGGTCATGCGATGAGGAATTTGGTCGCGAAAGCTGAAATGTATCTATAAAAGAGAAGTATCGGTGAGTATAAGTAGACGTTGAAAGTAACGAGATGCTCAGCGCATGCGATGAGAAGTGAAGCTTTCGACGGCCCCACGTGGCGGTGCAAGCGAGGTGCGCCACATTTATTTAGTCGACCGAGCAACGCAATTTCGCGGTGTAAATACTCCAATACATCCATCCATGCATGAGAACAATGCCCAATTTATGTCTCCATGATCAACCCCATTCACCCTACGGAATAAGAATTTGAAGCCGAAAACAACACCAGTCAAAACCACTCCACGATCCTGAGGCATACGCAATGACTACCGACTTTCAGTCCTCCCTATCTGCCAGCATGCGACAGAGCATGGCCCCCGTCGGCCCCTCTGTCGCAAACCAGCTGCCCAACATCAACTTTGGCTTCGATGACCTGCGCGATCGCATGGCAAAGTTCACAGCCCGATTTGATGCATTCATTGAAGAGGGCCGTAAGCGCGTCCTCGAAGAGCGCAATCAATTTCGCATGAACGTCGCTGAACTTCAAGGTACATACCATAACATTGCCGGCGCATATGATACACACTAACCACTACATCAGAGGATCAACGCATGAAGAAGCGAGACATCGAAATCATTCAAGTCAAAACCTCGACGCACCAACAAACAATCGAAAAGGAAGAGGCGGAAACGCGCGAGATGGAGAGCGCTATCAACTCCCTCGCTGCCCAGCGCGATAACCACCTCGCAACCCGCAACAGTCTCAAGGCTGAAATCGCACAAACACAAGCCGAGATCGAAGCCCGACTTGCCGCACAGCGCGAATACGCTCAACAGCAACAAGCACAGTCCCGCTTCAACGTCCCCGAGTTGGACTTCTGGATCACCAACCTCTGCCTCAAGATCGAGGGCGCTGGCCACGACGATCGTCTCAAGTTTGTGTACACGCATATTGACGAGAAGGACTGGGAGCGCGAGGCTTGGTTTGAACTTGTTACAAGCTCGCGCGACTACGATGTGAAGCACTGCAGACCCAAGATTGAGCGGGAAAAGGTTGAGAGGGTGCTGGATAAGCTGAATGAGACGAGGGAATTGGTTGTTCTGCTAAAGGGCATGAGGGAGTTGTTTGTGGAGGCTATGAAGACCTAAAGAGTTGATTGATGGATTATGCTGCGATGATCGTTTATGTGCGATAATGCTGTTTAAGAATGATAATTATACCTTGGATGATTGTTTTTGTTTGAAATAACCTTGAGTTTATCTCTGAGACATCTTGGGACTGCTTGTTCAAGTGGCATCCTAGATGCTAATTATATTAACAACAAGATCGTGTTGAAGATCGAAACTTGAACTAAATCATCATGCTGAAATATCCTTCTAAAACATTGGTAGCCATGCCATTTCTCGTGACAATTTTGCTGTTTATTGGGTGTCATGATGTATATCAGCCCAAACCAAACCGCGACCCGCGTCTCCCCGCCATGATCAATTCAGTTAACCTCCACATCCACTCCCCTCTCTTCATACACCATATCAAACCCCCATCAGCCGCCATCATGCCTGAACCAGATAAGCACGCCGCTGCGCAACAAGCCGTGGATATTCTGCACGAGATCTCTACTATCCTAGTACGATAGCTCATCCATAAAACAACACGCGCGAAGACCTGATCGCTGACTTGAGACTACAGAATTGTCACCTTGATCGCCGAACTCTATCAATCTGCATCTCTATGATTGAGCGCGGAGTGAACCCAGAGGCTTTAGCGGTGCGTAATCTAGCTTTCCTTGTTTACGAGTTGGAAGAGTTTCTAATATGTATTTTCCGTGCAGCAAGTTATCAAGGAACTCAGACAAGAGGCACAGCAACCCGCTGCCGCGGCAAGACGACGTTAAAGTGAGCGGGATGAACTCTATACGAATTGAATTTGGAATTACGGAAATATCGTATCGGTAGGCGTTTTTAGGGAAATGCTTTCACTTAACCGGCGCAATTAAGACTGCCAGAATAGAGATTTTGTTGTACTCAATGCCCTAGGTACATACTGAAACAATCATGCTACCTTACTTTGTGTCCGTTGAATCTTATCCAGAAACCCAAGATCAACGCAGAATAATAAGCGCCCAAGATGCAGACCACCAACCTAGTCACATCCCTTCGTACACATATAGTGGTTAGTCCGTAGCCTCCAACTGGTATTCCACCACCAGGTTAATGCAGTCCCCCCCAAACGCCTTGCAGTAAAAGAACCTAGCCAACCCTTTTGAATTTTATATCATGCTGTTTTGTGATTGCTCATCGATGTCCAATAAGAACAATTTCGTTTTCGTCTTCTTCATCATCGTCGTCCTCCTCTTCAGCGTCCGAAAGTGTGTCGCTGAGATCATCCAGTTCAGAGTCTTCGTCATTCTCTGATGCATTGTTGCCACGGTTGCGGATTCTCCAAATTCCAAGGATATCGTCCTCGGACTCTTCGTCTGGTGGCAGGTGTGCCATGATCGAGTCGAAACCCATATTGCCAGGGGACACTGATCGTGCAACTCTATCTGGAGCGCGGTATTGAGCCTCAACACCGTGAGACGAATGCCTGCGCCTGTTTCCCACTGTTATAGGTGCTCGGTTTCCACTCACAGACCCAGAAGCATCCCGTCCAGTTTCTACAATCGGTTGCATTTCAGCAGGCGGCTGAGATACCGCACGGTCACCTCCAACAATATTCAGTTCTACCGTATTATATGACCGGCATATGGAGCATTTCAGACCCAACCAGTGATATCGAACAGTACTCTTTCCGGAGCAATCGTTGCACAGAATAACGGCAGTGGTGTCGCGGAACTCCGGTGGCATGGGCTGAGTCTGGATGGCAACATCCAGATTTCGGAACTGACTCTCCATGTTCGTAAGACTCTTGTTGCAGATCGGGCATTTGTATGACACTTTCATATGCTGTTCGTAGCACTTCTTATGAATACTATGACCGCAAGGCATGAAGACCACAGGCCGTGGTGAAGTGAAGAGGTACTCGCCACAGATGGGGCAGTCGCAATCTGTTGACCTCTCGATACATTTGTGAGAGCCCTCAATTGAGGTTGAGATACACGCTCGACAGGTCTACGGCTAGTCAGTAATAACCATCATTGAGGCATGACTGTTCTCACCTTGCAGTGAAAAAAGTCCCTGCCGAGGCCCATGCCTCGACGACAAATACCACAGTCGTTACAGTGGTAAATGGGTTTACTTTGGCGGTTCTCCCATAAGTGACAAATATCGCAATAATAGTATGCTGACAACTCGCCGCAGTTGATGCACATATCCGAAGCCTTCTGTGGTGTTGCACAAAGCATGCAGAGCATGTTCCTGGTCTCTGTACGGATGAGGTTGTGATCTTCGTTCGCATCGTGACAGAAACGACAGGTATACCATTTCTTACATGTGAAGCACTGGAGCTTGACGTTTCGTTCGTAGTGTTGGCATCCAAGAGGTTGTTCCGTTTCTGGTACTACCTCTAAAGGTTCCACTGGAGTCTCACTTCCATGTCGTTTCGGCGGCTTCACAGGTACATACGTCGGTGCTTTGTCTTCCTCGCTCAAGATAAATATTTCCTCATCCGGTTGATTCTGCCAGAACTTCAACGGCCTCGATAGTGGCGACGACGGTGACTGCGATAGAGGTACATCCAAGCCTTCACCACTCTCGAGGATTTTCTTTACAAGCGGTACTGTCTTGGATGACTTATATCCTTCCAACAGAATATCGTGGATTAACCGCGCTTTATCATTTTGGGGTATGTCTTGGGCGTTGATCGAATGGATCCGGGATCGCAACTCGCGCATACCATCATCTTCGGGAATCCGACGAGAGCTGAGCGGGCTCAGAGCAATCCCGATATGATCGCGGGGGGGAGTTTCTTGGGACATGATTGGAACTGGTTCGGGTTCTTCAACTCTTGTTTCTTGGGTCGAGACGCTGAGGGGCCTGGTGAGGGGAGACTCGCTGATCGGCACCGGTGCCGGCTCAGGTACTGGCAGAGGTACGGGTACAGATACAGGTACAGGCGCAGAGACAGGACTATCAGGATGGCCGGAATCGCTCACTGCGTCAGCGTGTTCGGTCGAGTCGCCTCCATCGCCAGTGAAGGTAGATCGTGAGATTTCGGAAAATCGACGAGCCTGACGCAAGACGGGGTTGATGAGAAACTCTGAGACGAGGGAAGACATCAAGTTGGTAGGTAGGTAGGTTGGAGTGGAGGCTTAAAGTAAGTTGGCAAGAGGGAAAGGCCTAAGCGGCGATCCAAGATACCGTACGGGCGCACTAATAAGATAGAGGAGCTGCTTGTTGGGACCTGTACTGTATTGTACTGTACTGTACTTGCGCCGATACTGATACAGCGGAGGAGAGAGAAGGATGGTAGAGAACGACGCTGAAAGAGGGGATCTGGCAAGGTAGAAGAGAACTACAATATAGTAATAGTACTGTAGCAGTGAGGAGAAACGGTAACGGCACAGGACCAGGCGCCTCTAGACAACGGAATGACGAGAGACTGGAGAAGCCAGAGACTACGGCGTCTCTAGCTCTGTTCTTCTGACTTTGGACTGGAGTTGGATGACATAAGGCGATTTTGTTCCCCAGTGACGTTCAGTGGAGTTTTCCGAATAGCGGACGGTAAGCGGAGAATATGCAGTAAGTGCAGCGTTTGGAGCGATCAGAAGGGGAATATAGGGGCAGTTTTTTAGCATGTGACTGTGGATTGTGGTTCACAGAAGGCCTCTGAGTCTATTCCGTTTATACAATTGTCATTGGGTATCAGAGATTGACTGTTAGCAACAAATTCAATCTCGTCGTTTTGCCAATTCAAAATCGACGGTTTCGCTTGCAGCCGTTGAAACCCCAACTAACATTTCTGTCAGTTTCATAAGTACAGGGCAAGGTACGCTCCGATTACAGGAACGGATCAAACCGCATGTTGTCGTAACCTCGATCAGACGAGGATTCGGATATATAGGGAATGTAGTGGGGAAATTGAACGACAGAGGCATAGGAATAGGATTCATGGTGCCAAAGACGGTAAAATACGGGGGAACAAATTGAATTCGGCGGTCAATCTCTTGGTTTTAGGCCATCTGTATCAGTGAGGCACAGATGAGATCGGGGTTTGTTCCGCTGAAGCCGTCGGGCCAGGGAGACCCTTTCTGGACCCTTTAAGCTGTATCCCTCGATGCCGTACGATACTGAGATCCATTAGTTTATAGCCGTGAAACTCAATTGCTGAAATAGTGTTCAAAGGCCACTCACGCTGAGCTTATTCGTGTTTCATGATTCAGTATAAAAGACAAACAGAGAGAGGGTGGTTCTGTTCAGTAATTCGGGGTTCAGTCGTGACGAACCGTGGGTCCTTGAACGCCTTCGGCTCTGCATGTCTCTCTGTCTCTTCGCTTGCGTAGGGAGGTTGCAGAGATGGACGTCATTAGTAGGAGACAGGTGTCTGATAATCAATGTCTCATTATCTGAAGAGGTTGCATTCAGTATCAAGGACCTGAAGAAGCATGTGATCGTCGACAATAATTTGATCGAGCAAAATGGTAGAAATGCCAGTGTAGTAGTTCTTACTACTGGCATTGACATAAGAGCCGCCTTTAGATGTTGGTGGTTCATCACTGTACTTGACAATTACTGCGCCGTTTTGCTTTATCGATTTCAAGGTCAATTCGAAACAAACGTCTCAACCAAAGAAGCTTCAGAAACAAGTTCAGGTCGAGAAACAGCAAAAAGAAACTGATCACGCTGGGGATCGAACCCAGAATCTTCTGATTCGTAGTCAGACGCCTTGCCATTGGGCCACGCGACCTGGAGTGTTTCTTGTCATTCCTGCTCACTGACGAGTACATACCGCTGAGCCGCTGAAACTGACAGAGAACGGCGCCACTTTTTTGAATTTCATCCCTGGATCCCTGCAGCTGATTGCCCCTAAAACATTCAGTGCAACGCGCTATCGAAAACGGACATGGGAGCTGGAAGGGCTGGACTAGGCTGAGGTGGGGGTAGTATCGAGTCTATCGACTGGTCGGGAGCTCACGCCAAGGGGAGCCGTACGGGAGCAGCTGTTAGCGTGCCTGGGTGACGACTCGCCCGTAGAGCATATGTGGCATTTCAGGGGACAGATTGGAAGAGATTCACTGTCGTGTAATATTCTTCCTTAGAACCACCACAAGCCGAACCGGTTCAGTTTCGTTTCTTTGGACTCGGGCATCTCCAGCTCTTTTTTCCTCTCCTGATTCTTCTTCTTCTTTTTTTTTCCCCCTTCCGACCTGTGTTTCTCTTCTATGATCACAGGATTTTAGATAACGGCTCCTTCATTGAAGCTGGTGTTCCTCCCTTCCAGGTTCCCTTGAGTCTCGACAGCTCGTCCAATCTTTTTTTCCCGTCTCCCTCCTGTCGAGCTTACTTCGCCAACATCAACCCCCTTTGGCTCCCATCAAATCATCCATTTTACAAACATCGCGACTTCTCCTTCGAACCGGTACCTATACGATTGAATAATCATGGCTGCCGACAAGGCTGCCGTCGCCTCAGGCGCTGACCTGGGCGATGGTCTGAGACAGCGTCCTGCCGCCGGACAAGCTAACCTGCAAGTTCCGACTCCTCAGCCCGAGGACAACAAGAAGCTTGTCAAGAAGGTACTGCACCTGTGTATCAAAGCAATGCCATTGAACAATACTGACCACATCTCAGGAGCCCTCATTGCTTCAGACACTCGACCAGTGGGAGGTTGTCATTGCCCCGCTGATCTTCACTCTCCTGGCTATCTTCACTCGACTCTACAAGATTGGTATCAGCAATATCGTTACTTGGGACGAAGCTCAGTATGTCGAATTGACTTTCACCGTCCCGCGAACCTTTCTAACGCTCCAATAGCTTCGGCAAGTTCGGTTCCTACTATATCAAGCATGAATACTACTTCGATGTCCACCCTCCTCTCGGCAAGATGCTCGTCGGTCTCTCTGGAGTCCTGGCTGGCTACAACGGAACATTCGAGTTCAAGTCTGGCGAAAAGTACCCCGAGGAAGTCAACTACACCATCATGCGTATCTTCAATGCGGCTTTCGGTATCTTCTGTATTCCTCTTGCTTACTACACTGCCCGTGAGCTCAAGCTTCGACGTCCTGCTGTGTGGCTCGTTACTCTGATGGTTCTTTGCGAGAACTCCTACACCACCATCAGCCGTTTTATCCTGCTCGACTCTATGCTGCTATGCGGCACCGTGGCCACTGTCTTCTGCTGGTCCAAGTTCCACAACCAGCGACACAACAGCTTCGAGCCCGAGTGGTTCTTCTGGCTCTTCTTGACTGGTCTCAGCATTGGCTGTGTCTGCAGTGTCAAGCTTGTTGGTCTTTTCGTTACTGCTCTCGTTGGTCTTTACACCATTGAGGATCTCTGGCGAAAGTTCGGCGATACCAAGATGCCTGTTGTAAGTAGTATTATGACTGATATCTGTGCTTTACTAACCACCCATAGACCACTCTTGCTGCCCACGTCATCACCCGTGTTGTTGGCCTCATCGTCATCCCTTTCCTGATCTACCTCCTCTCTTTCGCCCTGCACTTCGCCATCCTCGACCGCTCCGGCCCTGGTGATGCTCAGATGAGCTCGCTCTTCCAGGCTAACCTCAAGGGTACCCAGGTTGGAAAGGACAGCCCTCTCGAGATCGCAATTGGTTCTCGCGCTACCATCAAGAACATGGGTTACGGCGGTGGTCTTCTTCACTCTCACGTTCAGACATACCCCGAGGGTTCCAAGCAGCAGCAGGTTACTTGCTACCACCACAAGGACACCAACAACGACTGGTTCTTCTACCCCAACCGCCGAGAGGAGGACTACAACCCTGAGGGTGATCTCCGATTCATTGGTGACAACTCGGTCATCCGACTTATTCACGCTCAGACTGGCCGCAACCTGCACTCTCATGACATCGCTGCGCCTGTCACCCGAGGCCACAAGGAAGTTTCCAGCTACGGTAACCTGACTGTTGGTGACGACAAGGACCACTGGAAGGTTGAGGTTGTTCGCGATTCTGCTTCTCGTGACCGCAGCAAGATCAGGACTCTCACCACTGCTTTCCGTCTCAAGCACGAGGTCCTTGGCTGCTACCTCCGAGCTGGCAACGTCAACCTTCCTCAATGGGGTTTCAAGCAGATTGAGGTTACTTGCACCAAGGAGAACAACCCTCGTGACACCTACACCCACTGGAACGTTGAGGCTCACTGGAACGACAAGCGTAAGTAATTAAGAAAATGATGTAGACTTGCTCATGCTAACTTTATGTAGTCCCTCCCGCCGAGGCTGGTGTTTACAAGTCCCCATTCTTCCACGACTTTGTTCATCTGAACGTCGCTATGATGACCTCTAACAACGCTCTGGTGCCTGACCCTGATAAGCAGGATGACCTTGCTTCCAAGTGGTGGCAGTGGCCTTTCCTTCACGTCGGTCTCCGTATGTGCGGTTGGGGTGATGATATCGTCAAGTACTTCCTCCTCGGTAACCCTCTCGTCTACTGGGGTTCTACTGCTTCCCTTGGAATCGCTGGCCTTGTCATTGTCTGGTACATTCTTCGATGGCAACGAGGTGTCAACGATCTCAGCGAGAACGAGATTGACCACATTCACTACGCGGCATTGTACCCCCTTGCCGGCTGGTTCCTTCACTATCTTCCTTTTGTTATCATGGCTCGTGTTACTTACGTGCATCACTACTACCCGGCTCTCTACTTTGCCATTCTCAACTTTGGTTTCCTTATTGACTGGTTCACTCGCAACCGCAACAAGACCATCCAGACCATCGTGTATGGCATTCTCTACACCGTCATTATCGGCCTTTACATTTACTTCATCCCCATTTGCTGGGGCATGACTGGCAACCACAAGCAGTACAAGTACATGAAGTGGTTCGACAACTGGCGAGTCACCGACTAAGGGGGTTCATCAATGTTTTGAGCAATCTCTTTTTTCTTGATCACACAGTGATCCAGACGAGCTGTCTCATGCACCGCCATGCAGACGTGTTTTGTATTGTTCGATTTCGAAAACGTGCTGCAAGGATATAGAATTGGGGAATTCATGTAAAAGACGGGTCGCGGGATTTGTTGGGACATCAAAGCAAGGAATGAAGGAAGAAAAGACGAAACAGGATCAACGGAATAAGGCAGTTACGGATGGATCTTGTTTCGGTAATGCTATGATATTGTCATTTCTGTTGCCCTTAATAAAGGTGGCCTCGGTAAAGGCCAGCAATGTATTATGCATTATTGTGTACAATTCATATTGAGCTTTCCATACACTTATTCGATGATGACGACGTTTGCTGGCTGACTGGGTATCATGATGCGTCGTGTGTCTGTAGATCATTTGTGTCCTCCTCTTCGCATTGTCTTGGGTTATTCTCTAACAGCAGCCACCTCCCGCTGACTTGTTGGCATCTCCAGATAGCTTGACTTGGCGATTTCCACCAGCCCCTGCACCCTTGACACCGGATCTTCTGTCATTAAGGTCGTACTTGCCCGCCTGGATATTGTTGTATATCCTCTCTGCTACCCGCATGAAAGCCTTTTCCACATTCTCGCCACTTTTTGCGCTTGTCTCGACGTATTCCATGACGCCATTACGCTTGGCCCACTCCTCTGCCTCCTCACGTGTGACCTCACGCTTATTGTCCTCCTGTTGTGTCAGGTCTGCCTTGTTACCAACCAGGATAACCACAATATCGGGCTCGGCGATCTGTCGTAGATCGTTGAGCCAGTCTGTAACATGCTGAAAGGTTTGCTTTCGAGACAGGTCGAAGACCAACAGGGCACCGCTTGCGCCTCGGAAGTAAGATCGAGTGACAGACTTGTATGTCTCCTGACCAGCTGTGTCCCAAAGACTAAGCTTCATATGCTTCTGGGGTGTGTTGGAGTCATCCCGAGGAGGTTCAGGAAGACCGTCGGCTTCTTGGTCCTTATTATCAGGGTCTGAAGAGTTGGCGGCGCCGATTTTTGAGTGAGGAGGGCCGACGGGGACGATACGGGAGCCGAATTCAACGCCAATGGTGACGTCGTGATGAGGCGAAAAGCGTCCTTCGCAGAGACGGATGGTAAGACTAGACTTGCCGCATCCTGAGTCGCCGATGCAGACGAGTTTGGCGATGTAATCCCACGGTGTGGTCGACATGGGAAGAGACTGGGAAGGCTGATGAGAATTGAAGAGGAGAGATTCGTTGGAGAAGAGCTGATCGATGGGCTTGGTTTCCTCGAGCTAAAGAGGATGGAGTTAAGCACGTGCAAGCTGTCCTTTGCGGTGGTGCGACGTCAAACCCGAGGTACAAAGTAAGATAAGAGAAGTATCTGATTCGGTGTGCTGGTGTTTCGTGAACGTGACTTGGTAATGAGAAGGGATGGGTTGTAAGTGGTAGAAATTTAGGGTTGGAGGAAGCTGGGTGGTTTATATGAGGGAGCTAGAAGCTAAAGGTGGCTCGGGGCGGGCTAAATTCAGACTTGGAGATGGCGATAGACACGAAATGACGATAAGAGAACAAAATAGTGTAAATGAGACGAATCTCGTGTTTTTACAGATCGTAATTAATAGAAATATGAGGAAAGATGACACGCTATAGGGAGGGAACTGGAGAGTATGTAGTACAAGTCAGATGTTGGAGCCTGTGGCTATGGTTTGAGATGCTGAGCTGTCACGAGTTACAGCATTGTACGACACAAGCAGGCAAGCTAACTCAGTGAAGCAACTCGACAACCAAGCAGATCAGATCAGATCCAGTATCAGTGGAACCTCGAGGGTGCTTTGGTGCTGCACCTCGTGCCTGAAGGGCCCTCTCCGAATAGGGATTAGAGGTTTCTTGGTGGTTATCGGTGACGCAAGGGGAATGGATCGATAACGTCTTGTTAGTCCTTTGGTCTTTGAGGTCAGTTGATGTGTTTTTGTCTTTGATAAGTATATATAAGTGAATGTATCTATACTATCTTTGAGAATAGAGTCGTTTGATCTGTTTCTTTGATACAGGAAAAGTCATCTGTCGCTGTGTTTGATATCGCAAGCAAACTGCCTCCGCGTGAGGACTGAGTGAGACTCAGAGATCTTCAGAGTGTCACAAGACCAAGCGAAGCTTGATTCAACTTGGCAAGTAGCGACGAGTCAAGAGAGTTTCAAAACAATCTTGATGATGTGAATGAGATACGAGTTACTCATCAACAAAGACGATCACCATCGCAACTATTTGGTGGCAACAACATGCAGTCAAAGAATCGTCAACAAAGTGGAGTTGAATGCTAAATAAACGAGAGTGATTGCGTGCATCTTTTGAGGTGCAATACCTCACGTGAAGGTATCTCAAGCCGCTCTTTGACTCTAGCTGGTACTTGTTAGACATGTCGTGTGCCTCAACCCCACGGCTGCCTGTGGCGCCTGAGGTGCTCGCGTCTTCAGGTCATTGACCGCCTGCCCAGGTGGCTCTGTCCGTTAAGGTACCTAGGGGAGGAAAGAAAACTTACGACCTTGACCCTAAGTGATAAAAACATTTAGGTAAATCTGGCCTAAGGTTAGGTGACTCTTTGTTGAGTTTATTTTGACACCTGATGTCAAGGTTTGGTGTTTTATTGCCCCCCGAAGGGTACCTAGGTCCACTAACAGGGGTCCTCCCAGCGGATCTGCCTAGGCACCTTTGGCACTGACTGCACTGGGGATGGACGCAATCGGTCAGCGACTCATTCGCTGATAAGCCCCGGACCGTCCATCTGCCATCTCTCGCCTCGCCTCATGACCTGGGCCGGGTACTTCCACCACTGTCTGCCTTAACCTTTAGCAACCAGCCATTCATTCATCTGCATCTCAGCCGTGATTTTTTGCCTTTGCCTGGACGACAGTTTTATCTCCTCACCACCTCCGCTTTCCATCTACCAGCCTCCAGTATTGCGATCCCGGAATCCAAACAAAAACCGTCTTCTGCGCTTACACCGCGATACCTGTGGTTGCCTATCACCGTATTTACGTCACGTCAGATATCTACATCAACAAGGACTGGTTCCTAAATATTTGCCCGCACGTGAGGCGGAAGGAGTCGAGAGCGCGCGATGTTTTCGGAGTGTATGTCCTATTATTCTTCACGCCGTCTTGCAAGCAAGCTGATTTGGTTCTCTAGATGCATCGAGGTTCTTAGCCCAGTCACAATCCAGGCTATCGAACTTCGGACAAGCCGATAACAACGACAATCCTCCACGACAATCAGAGTGGCCATCCCGCTCCACACGGAATCAGCGCGAAACAGGACGAGGAAATGGACCAAGTAGATCTTTCTTGGGTCGAGGCTATGGAGGAAACCCATATCAACAAACCGGCGCCGGGTCTCGGTTTGGTCAATTAGCTTTCCCATCGCGCATATCAGCTGCCCAGGATGCACCACTATTCCACAGCACTTTGGACGAATTCCGGGAAGAGGACGACGAGGAAGAAAGGGATCGCGAGGCTGCTGATATGTTTGCTCTCCAGAGGTCAAGACGGGTAGCAGCTGCAAGCAAACTCGCCGATAGTGTTGAATCTGACACCCATAGCCGGGGTTCTTTGGAGGACAGCTTAAACCAGGAGGATCCATATCGGGATATGAGCATGCGCCGCGGTATTCGAAGCAGCTGGAATGGAACGAGAAGCACTCACCGCCCAGGACTTGCGAGAGATACCATAGGAGAAGAAGCCGAAGACGATGCTCGTTCAAGTCTAGACCGAGACAGTAGTCAGGGAACCGATGCTAAAGGCAAAATGGTTGACGTTGGACTCGAGTCGCAAGATGATCCAGATGAGGACCCTCCGGCTTCGCTTTTGGGAGGACAAACTCCACGAGAAAGCAGCCCTCCGGCTTTCCAGCAATTTAAGGGCACAGATACGGAACGAACACCATTCATGACGAGGCGAGAGTCTACGACAGAGACCGATGCCAGTATACAGCGAGGTGCCCCCCAGGAGGGAGAGCCTGTACAAACGACATTTCAATACATCGAGGGTGAAATCTTTCGACATGATCCTTTCTTCGCTTGGATCTTCTTAATCAGTCTTGCTGGCATGCTCTCGACATTCTTCTTGGTATGGCTTCACACATCACCACGGCAAAGCCCGGTCGGCGACACCATCTACACTACACTACAAAAGTCATTCCATATGCTTGCGGTGGATACAGTAGTGGCCGTGTTTGTATCGTTCATTTGGCTGGCAGCCCTACGATCGTTTGTGCGGCCTCTGGTCAGCGTGATCTTGATTGCGGTGCCAGTCATCCTGTTTTCCTTTTCGATATACTCCTTTGTGTCGTCCTTCAAAGGCCGATGGCACGGAAGCAGTTTCCAGGATTCGGTTATGAGATGGGCTTCTATAATCCCTGCAATCTCTTGCATATTATGGATCTGGCTTGTAGTACGAGGACGACGCGCCATCCAACAGGCGATTGAGATTCTTCAGTTTTCCAGTCGTATTCTAGCCCAGAACTCAGCGCTGCTGTTCGTTGGATTTGGATGTTTGGCCTTGATTGTCGTGTGGACCTGGGCATGGCTCGCTATGTTTACCAGGGTCTTCATGGGCGGTCATTTCAGCAAGTCCATGCTCCGCTTCGTAATTCAGCTTTCAAGCTGGTGGCTAGGGGCTGCATTCATCTTCCTTTACATGTGGACGGTCTCGGTGATCAATGCTGTTCATCGAGCTACCACAGCCGCAACAGTATCCCAGTGGTACTTTCATCGTAATGCCGGGCCTGCTACGCCTTCGCGCGAGATTGTTTCGGCTGCTCTCAACCATGCCCTCACGACCATTTTTGGCAGTCTCTGCGAATCAACACTTTTGTCTCTGCTGATTCGAGCACCTCTGATTTTCCTACCCAGGAAACTGGGAGCTACCGTCACAAACATTGCTTCATTTTGGATCCCAACGCCGGTCATTGCGCTAATGAATCCTCTGACCATTACTTATTCTGCTATACATTCTCAGAATCTTGCTACTTCGGCCAGGGGCCTGGATCAGATGGAGCTTGTATCCCCGACGGTTCCTACAACTACATTGACGCCTCGATCTTTGCGAAACCGCGGACAACCTAATGGACTTTTGCCCTATCGACTTGCCAAACTGTTGCTTGTGGCAACACGCCTTATCATGGCCACTGGTCTTGGTTTTGCAGGCTGGGTAATTACCGCTAAGCAGCTTCGAATTCAGCTGCCAGATGGCGTGGGTGTCCGAGGCTCTGCTTATGCCTATGTCGTTGGTATGATGGCCAGTTTCATTGGATACTCTGTTATGGGCGCGATGGAAGGCATCTTGAGCGGTATCGTCGACGCAGTTTTGATCTGCTACGGCAGCGAACGACGCATGGAAAGAGGACATGGACGATTTTGTCTCGAGGCAGCATATCTGTTTGGAGAGCGCCGAGGAGGCGACACACTGGAGTACGCATGAGTGGTTTCCTTTTAGCTGGCGCTTTTGGTTCAATAGGTTGGACGGGATAGACCCGTGTAGCAGAGGACTCGGGAATATGTTGAATTGACTTTTGGGTTAGGGGCGTTTCTGGATTGAAGAAGGTAGCTACTAGATTTGAATTCAATGAGTCTTGTAAAGTCATTTGATTGGGTGAATGAAGGTACTAAACTATTGACTGAGATCTCCAGGGCTAGGTAGGCTATGGGTCGTTCTACGGAGTTGCAGTCATTGATCAATGGTGTTGTCAAAATGCGCGCCCTTAAGTGGACGAGTCAGAGCTAGAGCTACAAGTGACTACTCTCTGACTCAATCTCGACCCCGATTCCGTCAGGCTCAAGGTAAGAACGACATGATTCTTGAAGGGCCAAAGCAAGGACTACCTTATCGTTCTGTTAGTGTTTGCCAGTGATTGGTTGAAGCATTGGAGATACCTGCCTGATATCCATGCTGCTCCGGCTTTGGCAAGGGTCAAGGAGTTGCCATGATCACATATATAAACGGAGCACTATACTTCTCCATTGACTTTCAAACTATTCGTATCTCTCCGTGTGCTTTGATTAGGCCATTGGATAAGATTCCATTATTAGCTCCCAAGAAGCCTTACTCCACGCCTCGCACCCCCCAAAACGGTACACATACTTGATCATTCTCAACATGTCTCCCGCAAAATCCATAACTGTTCTCTGTTCTCCCTATCATCTTGGTATCGAAGATGTTGCCGTTGGTGCTGGGCCAAAAGCGCTCATCAATGCCGGCTTCGTCGACGCAATTCGCACCCTGGGCGTGACTGTCAACGCTCACGAGATCGAACCTGTTGATGACTTTGACGGTGATATCAGTCGCCTCTTCGAGCTTCTACGTCGCACTTCGCTACTTGTAGCAAGTATCACTCGCAGGGGGGAATTTCCTATCATTTTGGCTGGTAACTGTTCAACCACTGTTGGTGTTCAAGCTGGTTTAACAGCTGCGCTTGGGGAAGTACCTTCTTGTGTCTGGTTCGACGCTCACGACGACTTCAACACGCCTGATGTCCTTAAGAGTGGATATCTTGACTCAATGCCTGTTGCCATGATGGCAGGTCTGTGCTGGAAGACTCTCTTGGCTAGTATTCACGGATTCGAGGCCATGGATCTCAAACAAAACCTTGTACACTGCGGTATGCGAGATGTGACAGACCTTGAGCGCTCTCGAGTCGAGGAGGCTGGGTTTCCCGTTATTTGGGGAGATATAGAGCAGCATGTTGACTTTGAGGGTGAACTTGGCAAGGTCCTCGATGAGACGAAGTTTAGTCAAACTATGGTGCACTTGGATCTTGACGCTCTCGATATTTCTGTTGGCAACGTCAACAAGTTTTCTGCGCACGGTGGATTGCTGGCAGATGATCTGGAGAAATGCCTCGAGATGATCCCTTCAAAGACGAAGCCGGTATCGTTGACGATTGCATCATTTGACCCTTCATATGACGAGCCGGGAACTATCGAGCCTGTTACTATCAAAGGAGTCGTTGCTTTCGTCCAGGGCTTGATTTCACAAGGGTATCTTGAGAAATCCTCGGATGAAGTAGTCAAATAGCCTGTATAGGAATGAGAACTTGAATCATGTCGCATATCGTATCGAGGTCAAGATAATAGACCTCACAATTACGCATCGTCAAGTTTCAAGTTTCAAGTTTCCTGGGTTGTTTTATTGTTTGCTCTAGGTCAATCTTGATCAATTACACGTAAAAGATTATCCAATCATAACAGGCATCAAACAAAGGAAATTGTTTAAATTATAGCAGTTTATCAATCACCATGCTTCAGGCGGAAGATACGATCCATGAGGTTGCAGGAGAATGAGCTCGTTTAGGGATCGGAGCAGGCTTTGGGAGAGTCCAATCGAGCATTGACATGACAACTTTGGGTGCAGTAGCTATGATCGGAGCCGGGGCTGTCATAGGGGCTCGAGCCGTATAAGGAGCCGGGGCTGTTTTGGGCACAAATATTGTTGATATGTTGAGTGTGACGGAGTATGTTGGAACCGATGCTGTGTTGGGAATAGAAGCAACCTTTGGGGCAGAAGATGTTGCTGTCACGGATGGCACCGTGATAACAGTTGACGCCGATGAAGTAGCTGGGACTTCTGGAGTTGGTGCCTTTGACGGCTTTTGGGTGACTTCAGAAATAGGAGGAGGTCGAACAGTTTTGCTCTTCTTGTGAGTCTGAGTCTTTGGCTGCACCTCGGGTTCCATATCTGACTGGACATCCTTAGGCTGAGCCTTAGATACCGTCTGATGGTCAACTTTTGGGGGAGTTTGTTTGACTTCAGCTTTGGGCTTCTGTCTTGGTTGTTCCTTGACGGGCATGACGATAGCCTCTGGCTCATCTTCCACGGTTGGAGGTGGAACTACCGCCTTCTTGATCGGCTCAGCTTTTGGCTCAACCTTTAGTTCGGGCTTCTGTGACATCTTCACCTCGAACTTGGGCATTGGCTGAGGGGTGACCTTAGACTCCTCTCTCAATTTTCTTGGGAGAATCGGCGACTCGGGTTCAGGAAGTACATTCTTCTTTACTGGGGGCTCTGGCAATGGGCGTGGTGCTTGCTTGGGTGTAGTGATCTGTTGAAGTGGCTCTGACGCCTTGTCCATATCCTCAGGCTTCTCAACCGACTGAGGCTTCTGTTCGAGCTTTGTTTGGGACAACTTGGGTTCATCCTTTAACTCTTTGTCAACAGGTGAAGGCAACGTGCCAGGTTCAATCACTATTTCAGTTTGAACTGGCACGTCAGGCCCAACAGGCTTCCCATTCTCAAGAAGCGGCTCCGAGTTTGACGAGAAGAAAGGGTGAGGGGGTACCACTTCGCGTTCTTTCGGCGGTGCAGTGTCGTATCGAGATACAGAAGGGCGAGGCTGTTCGATATTCTCCTTTGTAGTCATACGTGAGGATGTAGAGAATCGGGACGATGTTGAAACTCGAGAACTGTCAAATGAGTCCTTTGAGAAGCCCGAGTCTGCAGGTGAAGTTGCCTCGGGTTCATTGCTGTTTGTACGCTTGAACATTCGGCCGATGCGTTTGGCAGCTGACTTGGCTGTAGGCCGACGCTTAAGAGACTTGATAGATCCAGGCATGTTGAGTTATGGTGAATGCTCTAGTTGAGGTCGAGACTATCTATCAACTGTCGATAGGAAGCTGGTGAAGATTTGTCGTGGGTGGTAGGCCCGGGATCGAAGTGACAAGGATGACTGGAGTACAGCCGGCTATTGTGAGAGCTTATGGAGAGATTGTATCGGGAGATCTAAAGACCATGTAAGTTTGGTAGGGTCCTGTATAAGTGATATGGTTAAAGCAGCACATGAACTGAGAACCAAACCAGACAAGAACAGGAATGAGAAAGGGCTCAGGATATCTCCGGGTATTTATAACTCAACCTCAACAGTGCAACAATGTACTATCATGTTGGATTGTAACTCGGGCCATACCGCCCCGTGGGGCCGCCGGGAGATCGTAGATGGATGATCCATGTACGTAACTGCACGACATAAGAGCTGAAAGGCCTGTGTTCCACCTGAATCACGAATCTATAGGCCCTCGCTTCTTGACGGAACGTGACATTATCTGCAAGATGCTGGAGCTGTAAACAAAGGGACACGTCTTCAGCTCAGGTGGCCATTGTTTTGTTTTTTATAGCAGGGAAGCTCCGGTTGAAGTCGGGAAACACCCGGAGCCGGATCGGGGCCGGGATGAGCGTTGACTGTAGTTAAGCCGCAATGATTCAATCCCATGACAGAAAACTTGATAAAATAGTCTTCTAATTAAATCATTTTGTTGGTGAATTTCTCTCGAGACTGATCATTCAACATGATATGACTCTCACATGTACAAGACACGGCCCATCTCGGGATGGGGGATTATTCCGTCTGCAATAGAGGATGAATTATGTGTTTCAAAGCTGCAGCTGCATATGCATGTCTTGCATGTCAACTAATCGGAATTCAATAATATCAATACACTTTATCTGTGTTATATGTCGGCAACATAAACATATACGGGCCTACGGATGCTACCCTGGCTTCTCTTCCATTTGTCATATCATAGAGAGTAAAGAAATTGTAAATTGTTGTCAGGAATACAAGAGAGACACCAAGTAAACGTATCATATAATGACCAATCATCAAGATGCACTTTTTGAAGAAACACAATTGTGCCTTAAGGTACGAGTTACGAAGGATTCGGACTAGCATTAGAAGTAGTAAAGAGATTTATGCTCTATGTTCTTGGATCTATATGTATGATGAAATATAAACAATTGAATCAAGATGTGTATGTACCAGCACCACAGCTCAGCCACCTAACGCCATCGCAATGTATATTTACTGGTTCCAGTTGTTGAATTGCCACTTGACCTAAACATCTTGTTAGTGATTGATCAGACGTCAACATTCAGATATGAACTTACGTAGCTGGGGTTAATCTTCTGGACATCGGGAACACCCAAGTTACCAGCGTCAATGGCAATCTCGTGCTTGAGAATGTCGATGACCTTCTTGACACCATCGACACCGAAGACGTTGGCGTACATGAAAGGACGTCCAAGACCAACAGCCTTGACACCGAGAGAAAGAAGCTTAAGGACATCAGCGCCATATCGGACACCTCCGTCAGCATAGACTTCAATCTTCTTGAAAACCTCGGGGGCCTCCTGGTGGATCTCAAGAGCGACCTCAAGACCAGAGGGGCTGCCATCGAGCTGGCGACCACCGTGGTTAGAGAGGATAATAGCGGGAGCACCGTGCTGAACAGCAAGCTTAGCATCGGCGGCAGAGCCAATACCCTTGATGATAACAGGGAGCTTGGTCATCTTCTGGAGCTTCTTGTAGTAGTCCCAGGTGATGTAGGAGTAGTCGGAGTCAGCGGAACCAACACCGAATCGAGCAGCACGGTGTCGGTTGCCATCGGCAGCAGAGTCGACGGTGAAGACGATGGCAGCAGCACCGGCCTTCTCAGAGCGGTCGAGGAGCTCCTGGGTCTCAGTGTCGTTGGAGGTGAGATAGAGCTGCTGGAAGACGACCTGGCCCTCGGACTTGGCCTTGGCGATCTCCTCAATGGTGAGAGAGGCGTAGAGGGCAGGCATGTAGAGAATGTCACCCTCACCAGCACCCTTCATGAGGTTAAGCTCAGCATCGGGATGAGCGTTACCAGCCCTAGCACAAGGGCTGATGAAGAAGGGAGCTGAGAAGTTGTGGCCCAGGATCTTGGTGGGCAGAGTGTTCTCGACGTTTGTGATGTCAACCATGGTTCGGGGCTTGAAGCGGTAACGCTGGAAGACCTCGAGGTTGTTGCGGTACGACCACTCGCCGGCAGCACCGTTGCGGTAGTATGTGTAGTTCTCGATGGGGAGGTAGTTCTTAGCAGCCCACTCAAAGTCAGGGAGGCCGATCATCTGCTCGAGCTTGGGGAGCTTTCCGGTGGGAAGATCGCCGACGACGATCTCGAGACCAGTGTCGGGCTGCTCGAGGAAAGGACGAGCAGCCATGGCACCCGAGAGGAGGGCGCTGGTAAGGATCTGAGTGCGCATTGTGATGTGATGAGAATGAGTGTGAGATGGGTAGTAAAGAGTGTCTTGGCTGGGGAATAAGAAGTGTTGATCGAAAGGGCGAGGCGGCTCTTTTAAGCTTTAGGGAATGAGAGTTCATGTCAAGACCGAATACTACGGAAACATGAATTCCATGGTCAAGGTCAAGGTCAAGGCCATGGCCATGGTCAAGGATGTTTGCCTTGTCTTGATTAACAATGAACCCATCTGCTCTGTCTGTGTTAGTGCGACTGACATGTCAAGCCTCCTTGCAAAGTCTAAGAGATGGAGATACTAACCAAGACCAATGACATCGATACGTAATGCGATGCAACGGCAGAGGATGAGCCACGCATCGGAGTGCCGCTGTCTTGGGTCCACTACCGAAATTGCGCCTGTAGCAGCTTCTACTCTATCTGATCCGTTTCTGTAACAGGTGAAAGGATTTTTGTATGGGCACTTGCCACTTGGACTCTGTATATAGTAGGTAAGTGTGTGATAGTGACAGTGACAAGATACCAGAGGTCCTCTCGTTTATACTACATTCCTCTTTGGTGTTTGTTGCCCGTTCTTTGCTATATGGTATCAAGAATACTACATTACTCGTCATATACGCGCGCATCCGCAAATCTTGGCAACTTGGCCCAATGCTCCGGTTCAGAATTCATCCGTTCTCGAGGATATAAATGTGGAGGGCTAGGTATGTTGGGAGTGATACAGCATGTTTCTTGGCATGGTGATCCCTGTAACTCATGTCATTCACACCTCGATCGCATAGTTCAACCGCGCCGAAGTTTAAAACGCGGGAGACGGTTACTAGATCGGGCATTGACTTGTGTACAGTAGTAAGTTGTGACAGACTCAATTCATGAGTATGTTTCTCTAGTGCTTGACATTAACAGAGCAACGAGTCATTCAACCCCCTTGTGCGGTTGAGCTGAAATGTTTTGTTTGACGATAACTTTAGGTAGTTTAAGCTTAGAAAATAACCAAACACGAGACAAGCCTAGGGAGGCGAGGATCACAAAACTAGCAGAGTTTGTCTTGGATCACTAATGCTCACATAAGGATCCGTGGTCCATATGAGGCAATCCCCTGTTACGCATAGAGCATCTTGTATCCGGTTGATCCTCCGTCTGTTTCACGAGGACATCACAAGCCAAGGAACTGAATAATTTCTCACTGTTAGGGATCTCTCGGTGGATCTTTTGACGAATGCTGGGATGAATGAGAGAATGTCACTCACTCTCGATATCCCACTCGGATACAGTCTCCACCATGTTTTGTAATCTTGGTTGATGCGTATTTAGAGTTTTTATGCTTGTCTAATAAACTAATTTAGCTAGAACAGAACATGACGTTGAAAATGAGGCGCAGACGAGACATGACGAGTCAAGCTACAGACAAACAAGAATATCTCGCCATGTGCCACGCCATGCAAGGTCTTTATTTCATGTGCCCTCTCAGTCTTCTAGAACATTTCCAAAGCAGGGAACGGAGAACGCCTTCCGAATGTGCAATTACAGGGTACCTTATCAACTCATCCATATCGAGATAACAAGGGTCGCACTCTCAGTGGAAACGTCCCCTTCATCTCGGCATGAATTCCTGCTCGGTCAGTTCCTGAATCTATCGGCCAATTTTTCTTTATGAGCTCCCAGAAACAGGCATAGTCAGGCCGGGAACGGTCACAACAGAGATTCCGTTAGTCACTCAAGTGCCGGGTTCTCGCTAGAGAGAATCGTCCCGCTCGCCTGGAGTTGAAACTATGGCGCCGCAAACGGCCTAACTAAAGGATGGCCCCCCACGTAGACTCAGCCTTGATCTTTCGTCTTATCAATCTATGATCTTTGATCAGATGTTGTTCATCAATCAAGTAAGCCTTATACTGAATACAAGTTAATCAACAGTGATCTATCGACAATATGCCAAGCAGTTAGACCAAACAGAACACTCAATAACCACTGACCAAAAATGAATGCATTGATCAATCATAGACCGCCTTGTTTTGTATGAGACCAGACCCATTGACCCTACCATCGACAATCTCTCTTGGTCGGAAAAATTCAGCTCGGTCGTCCATCTCGTCCGTCCGACGAGGACATGCTAGCTCCGAGACTGCGAGGGTATTTCCATAATAGGAGAGAAACAATATCAAGCATTGTCTTTTGGTGGATCATTTGCAAAGTATTGTGACTGGGTATCAACCGACATCTCAGACTCACTCAGGTCTTCTGATCATTTACAACCGAACTGTAAGAGCTGAAATGCCTTTTCTCCCAAGGGTACTCCGTGGATACCTCTGAATGACTGCTGGGACACTGTCTCAGTACCTGAGTGTGAGCAAGCCCGTGCTGTCTGTCGATCATATCAAGATACACAGCTATCATAATGATCTTGTTATGTCTCTTTAATCTCTAGGGTGAGAGTCGTACTGATCCAGGCTATGGCATTGCCAGATCTGATTTACCTGGATCTGCACCTGCCACCTGTCATATACACGAATCAGTAACCGTTCAGTTGACAATATTACACTTCGTCTTTGAACTATTATATTCCTAATTATAACAATTAAGTCCAACAAAAAGAGCCAGCATAAGGCAACAATCTTATGTTTGATGAATAAATGAACCTCCCCATGACCAAAAAATAACGGCGCTGATGTCTTATACAAGTATCATATCGTTGATTCATTTGCCAAAAAGTGCGAAAGAAACGTCACCTGCAGGATTCGAACCTACGCGTGCGAACACAATGCCTAACCTTGCTTTCCGGAGATAGCAGGGCATCGCCTTAACCACTCGGCCAAAGTGACTAACTTATTTATACGAGCTAGCGAATAACGCTAGCCTATATACCTGAGGTGTCTGGTACTATCGCCTTCTCACCAAACTCTCGAGGCCACACACCGAGATCCCTTTGCCAAGTAAGCTTTCATTATTCATGATGAAAAGGATTCTTTCAGCTTCTTTTAACAGTGCTTTATCTCGACTATACATCAAATAAGGAAACCATATAGTTTCCGCTCGTGGCAATGCTGAAGATGTTAGTCAGTGAACACGTCGAGATTATATCTTTCACTTGGAGCAACACCATTTGCCGTCTTTCTCTACAGTACCTATTCTCACACAACTGACACCCGAGATGTACCACAAATACGTAAACTCATTGGTGTTACTTCGGGTCAGTTGTGACTTCAAGCAATACTACAAATGCAGAACTCGCCTACGTCTGAGCACGATGCCTCAATGTCTCGTGCAAGATGGCACAGCATCGCCTTAATCACTCAGTCACGTTGTATTATCATTTGGCAGCAGGTCGTAGTTTTGTCACAGCATGTGTTCAGATTGATGATACCGTTCAAATGTCAATGTCAAATAGTCTCGGCATGTTAATCAATGTGAAAGTTGAGGCTGAGTTGCGTACGGACAAGGGCGGATAAGCACAAGTCATGCAATAGCTTTGAGAGTATCTGGGCAGATTCGTCAGACGCCAAGGCATCTCATCCTAGAAAATAGCTATCCCTTGATCGACAGGGTCTTATTCCCGTCGTATTTTTATTTCATACACGGACAATGCTGTAAGACTGCCTACCTACTCCGTACGGGGCAGAATCACAATCATTAGTCCTATATAGGTCCTATTCGGGCGTGATTGATCTCGTGTTTCACAGCTTGCGTAAGTGAAAGAGTAAGCTCATTACTAACGACAATTAATCACTCTCACAAAATGCGAGTCCGAGAAACAAAATTGATCGATTAATTTACCATAATAGGAAGCATTCAAGCGCAGCTTATTTAGGTCTCGTGTGGCTTAGAGCTTAACACCCTTGCCTCGTTCCTGATTCGTATCCGCTGACGTCGTTGTTTCAACTTCCCTCCCCCACTAACATCAACCACTAACTTAACCGCCGACCTCTTTTATTATCTTCATCGCATTATCTATAACTAGTACCTACAACACTCACTCTTCACTATCAAATGAGCGTCCCAACTTAGATCTCCTCTCAAACCTCTCATCACCTGTGAGCAGCTCATGGCCGGCATTGTTGATGAAAAAGCTGCTGCTGCGGGTCGGCAGCATCAACCCCGCGATGGCGATAACACAAACACAAGGGCTGTAGCCTCAGACGACCTTCAGTTACCGGATATTAACCCTGCTGAAGGAGTTGGAGCACCACCCCCTTATGGAGAGAGTCATGATCAGGTTCATTTCTCTCAGCCTGGGTTTGACGCTGGTGCAGCGATAACCGGTACATACCATCCATCTCTGCATATCAAGCCTGTATAAACTAACCTGCGTCATTCTCTAGGCGATGGTCGAGTCAATATTAATATTAATGCTAAGAACAGGAGGCTCACAGACCTGCTTGCTCCAACGCTCCAAGGTCAACTTGCACCTGAGCCTGAACAGCCTGAACTTCCTCCTGCATATATCCCTCCCAGTCTGGGAGGTCTGCCTGGACAAACACCACCACCCAAACTAAATGTCGTCGTGCAGATTGTGGGATCTCGCGGAGATGTTCAACCCTTTGTCGCTTTGGGAAAGGTCCTCAAGGAAACATACGGACACAGAGTCCGAATCGCTACTCATCCTACATTCCAATCATTTGTTGAGGAGAATGGTCTCGAGTTCTTCAGTATTGGTGGCGACCCTGCCGAACTGATGGCTTTTATGGTCAAACACCCCGGTCTCATGCCTGGTTTCGACGCCATCACAAGTGGCGAAGTTAGCAAACGCCGAAAAGGTATTCAAGAAATTCTTGTGGGGTGTTGGCGATCTTGTATCGAAGGAGGAAACGGACTCGGTCCGCCTCCAAAACCACATGCCTCAAATGCTCCATTGGACGTGTCTTTAGAGGTATCAGGCGGACCTGGTCAAGAGCCATTTGTTGCTGATGCTCTCATCGCGAACCCTCCTAGTTTCGCTCATGTTCATATTGCTGAAAAGTTGGGCATCCCAGTACACATGATGTTCACGTGAGTTTCTTGCCTTGGTGCGATGTTTTTGAATACTGATTGCCCCTTCAGCATGCCTTGGTCCCCAACACGAGCCTTTCCTCACCCCTTGGCAAATATCCAGTCATCAAATACAGACGATGTGATGACGAACTATATGTCGTACACACTAGTCGAGATGATGACTTGGCAGGGCTTAGGAGATGTCATCAACAGGTTCCGGGAGAAGGCACTCGATCTCCCCCCACTTTCACTGATCTGGGCACCTGGTCTTCTTGCAAGACTCAAGATCTCTTGGACATATTGCTGGTCAGTTCTTCTAGTACATTTTAGGTATATATCTAACTTGGTACAGGTCACCGGCATTGATCCCCAAGCCCAACGATTGGGGACGACATATAGACATTGCTGGCTTTTATTTTCTCAACCTTGCTTCCTCATACGCCCCTGATCCAGACCTAGAGGCGTTCCTCCGAGATGGCCCACCCCCTGTTTACATCGGATTCGGATCTATTGTTGTCGATGACCCCAATGCCATGACCGAGATGATCTTTGAGGCAGTTAGACTTTCAGGTGTCAGGGCACTGGTCTCTAAAGGCTGGGGTGGACTTGGTGCTGATGACCTTGGTAAACCTGATGGCGTGTTTATGCTTGGCAATGTTCCTCACGATTGGCTGTTTGAACATGTCTCATGTGTGGTACATCACGGTGGTGCTGGCACCACTGCTGCTGGTATCAAGGCCGGAAAACCTACTCTCGTGGTCCCCTTCTTCGGTGATCAGCCATTCTGGGGTGCTATGATAGCGAGAGCCAATGCTGGCCCCGACCCCATTCCTTACAAGCAACTGACAGCAGAAAAGCTTGCAGAAGCCATTAAATTTTGTGTCAAACCGGAGACTCTGGAGCAGGCCAAGATTCTGGGCCAGAAAATCCGAGAAGAAAGAGGAACTGACGTTGGTGGTAAGAGCTTCCACGATCATCTGGACACGGACAAGTTGCGCTGCACTTTGGCTCCAAGCCGAGCTGCGGCATGGCGCGTAAGGAGGAGTCAAGTAAGGCTGAGTGCGTTTGCGGCTGCAGTGTTGGTTGAGCAAGGCTTACTGCAATGGTCTGACCTGAAACTGTAAGTCGAGACATGAAAATTGCCAGGGCTTAGCTAACATGTACAGATACCGTATGACGGAGTACAACACAGAAGAACAGCCGACTGACCCAATCTCTGCTTGCACATTGTCACTTGTCACTGATATAGGAGGGATCGGAATGGCAATCGCCGATATGCCCAGAGAGCTCTTCAAGAGCATGTCGCAGCCCAAAAAGAAAAACCCCGCAGCAGGAGAAGCACAGAATGCCACAAGCCCTCTGGCATCAGGAAGCGAGACATCACTCCCCGCACCTCAGGGCAATGAGCCGGAGAAAAGATCGACACCTGCACCTAGTATTGCAGACACAGAAACTTTGGGCTCTACTGTTTCTACTACTGCTCACTCCAATGCATCACAGCCAACGCTGAGTGACACAGCATCCAGCGCCTCTCGTCCTTGGTCTCCAGACCAATCAAGTACCCAAGGATCGGTCAATGACAAATCTTGGATAGATCAGATCAAAGAAGCGGCTGGAAAGCAACAGCAACAGCGTCGTGGATCGTCTGTCAATTATGTTAATGCAGCCGTCGGTACTGGAAAGGGAGTTGGCCGGGTTGTGACCACTGGTGCCAGAACACCAATGAACTTCTGCCTCGGACTAGCCAGAGGTTTCAGAAACATGCCAAGGCTGTATAATGATGATACTATTCGTCCAGTCGAAAAGGTGACGGGAGTTGGCTCCGGAGTTGTAGTCGCAGGCAAGGAGTTCGGCTATGGACTGTTTGATGGCATCACAGGTCTGGTAACACAGCCTTTGAAAGGTGCCGAGAAGGAGGGAGTCCAGGGGCTGGTCAAAGGCTTTGGCAAGGGCATCGGAGGTTTGATTGCGAAGCCGGCAGCCGGTAAGTTTGTTTTCGAAGGGTTGGGAATGTTGTACTGACATAAAAAGGTATCTGGGCCATCCCAGCTTACACCATGCAGGGTGTAAATGCAGAGGTCTCCAAGTTCTTTGCCAGGAGCGTCCAGAATTATATTATTTCATCACGAGCTATCCAGGGCCAGCACGAGATACACGACGCAACACCGGGCGAAAGAGATGATGTTGTTCAAAGATGGAACAATGTCAGGTTCGACCTCAAGAACTTCTATCAGTGGAAGAGAAAGGAAAAGGTTGCAGGAAAGCGCCCTGAAGAGCCCCGTCTTGACAGCTCAGAGGCTGGATTTGAGCGGCCGCGTACAGGGTGGAGACAGACTAAGAATATGTCTTTTGAAGAACGAAAGAAACTTCACGCCGACAAGGATGCTTGGAAGAGGGGATTCCTGGACGCACCTGTCCCACAATCAAACGCAAGTGATGCTTCAAGTATACAAACGAGCTCATCTGAGGACCCCGAGCTTGAAAAGGCCATTCAGGCATCAGTGCGGGAGACATCGCGTGGCAACAGCGAGGAAGATGCCCAAGTGGAGGCGGCTATCCGTGAGAGCATCAAGGCTGTTCGGCAACAGGTTGGGTCAAACGAGGCAGGCCCTCTTCCTCTGAAGGATCCCTCCATTTTCGAAGACGCCGACTATCAGATCACGGACGAGGAGTATCAGGCCCTCGTTGAGCAGGCCATTCAGCAGAGTCTAGGCATCGATGTGCCGCTGCCCGACTATTATGATGTGCCAGAGCTCGATGCGACGGACACTGTGTCTCAGCCTCCGGCCCAGACCTCCACCCAGGAAGATGATGAGGAGCTCAAGCGAGCAATTGAAGCCTCGAGGAAACAACCTCCGCCGGCGCTCCCCCCGAGGGAAGAAAATGACGATGAGCTTGAACGGGCCATTGCAGCGTCGAAAGAAGCTATGGAGCAGGAAAGTAACCAGCGGTCTGAGGAAGATATCGTTATGGAGTACGTCAAGCGACAGAGCTTGGCGGAGGAAGAGTATAGAAAGCAAATGGCAAAGAGGAAGGGTGCAGCGGGCGGCGGCGATGATGATGACGAGGAGTTGAAGCGGGCAATGGAGGAGAGTTTGAAGATGAATCGGGGAGATGCATCAGGCCCGTCAGGAAGATGAGGGCGGTAAACGCAACAAACGGACGATGTGATGTGAATTCGACAAACCTGCAATAAACTACCTAGGATACCCGCATTAAGCACGAAACAAATGAATAGTGCTGTTTCTAATTGTGTGCCTATTTGTGCAAACAACCGCGTTTGTGTATGCGTGCATCATGCCATTGATTTGATGATGGCAGATTATAGAAGCAGTCGGCCGGCGTGCATACACTAACTAATGATTCACCATGTATCCATCCCCCTGCCTCTGTCTATCAAGCTCTTTGCCAGATAACTTGAGGACAGGGCCAGTAAAAGATGTATATATGTCAATCATGGCTCCCGTCCCAGTCACTTGTTCCCTTTAACTTGGACACCTCATGTCGTTCACAACTTACACCACAACTACCATACTCAATCACCCTTAGTCTACCAACAGACCAGGCCAGTAAGGATGTCTGATCAAGGGAACGAAGGTGTAAGTGAAATATATTCAGCGTCTTTTCAGTCTTTGTATTGACGTCTCACTCAAGCCATCAGGGCAGCGACTTGCTGAGCCACGCACAGCCAAGTCTCCTCAGGATGGGAGTGTCAGGGTCAAAGGACCTGTAAGTCCATAGAACAACGCATACGCCTCCGATAGATGCTAACTTGAGAAAACAGGCCAAAGTTGACGACGAGAAGAAGCGGCATCCGCGCTCTTCGCCTCCGGATCCCTCTGCCAATTGGTTGGCCTTCGTGGAGAAGGTTAAGAGGGAGTCCAGGGACAGGGGGGAGATGAGTCAGGCCGAGGTGTTGAATAAAAACACTGAGGGTATTCGGGCTCTGGAAAACAGGTATGAAGAGCTTCGTTCAGCCGTTGAGACTCTGGGAAAAAGGTATGAAGAGCTTCACTCAGCCGTCGAGGCTCTTCAGAGTGCACGGGGAGGACGGTCCAACTGTGTAGACCAAGTCTGAGGATGAGGAGCCCGTATCGTCCTTTTGTCGTATTTGAATTGGGCTTGTTGGGTAGAAATTAGTTGCCATATCAAATTGAGCTTCTCCTCTACCATAGACTTATCTTTGACGTGTAACGAGACCTTGGATGCTGAAGATATTAGCTGCGTGTGTTGAAGGGTCTTGTGGATGCTAGATCTAGGGCCCGTAACTACACCTTTAGTTAACCTGTACAGAAGAGTAAGATTTATATGCATATCCAGTCCCTACAGACGCCAGTTTCTGCTGCTGTAAGAGTTGTATCGTCCGTATTGTAGTGAAGTGATCTTGTACATGTCGAGATGGACAATAAGCCAGGTAGATCTACGTTTGCACTAGAATAAACAGAAGAATGAAAGGGTTTTGTGCAAGCCAAATCCATTTGCTCGGTGTTTGGCAGTGATGGCAACCTGGCAGGTCCGATCGACTAGCAGATGGGGGAGGTCTTTATTTCTCCTGGACCCCAAGTCTCTTGCTCTTTCATCACCACCCACTCCCCATTTTTGGTTCCTACAAAGCAAAGTTCTTCGCGAAACTCGGTATCATAATGCTACAATGAGTGATATTCCTCGTATCAATAGTAGCTCCAAGCGAAAGAATAGAAAGGGCCACGAGGTTGTGCGTCCTCCCCTCCTCACACTCTTGTCATCTCGAGCTGACGCGAACAGATACAGAACCCGGAGGCATCCAACTTCGATATCCTCGAGACTACTGATAATATTGACGACGTCTCCGGCGCTGCTAAGAATAATGGTAACAGTATCGACAATGACTCTCCTCCGGCGAAGAAGAAGTGCACCAGCAAGAATCCCATCCCTATTAAGGGTATACCTCGCTGGACGCCTTGCGTGACATGCATTTCTAGAATGGTCGACAAAGGCTACAAGTACATTTGTTACTCTCAACGTTGTAAGTCGCCCTCCTTTCCATCTCGCTGTCTGCGTCGGTGTCCATGCGAGACCTGTCCTAACTACTACGGCCAGTAAATCCGTCTCTAGCCTGCTACGACTGCGCCCGTCACCACGGTAGCTGCAAAGATGTAGGCTTCATCCATTTTCTATCCCCATATATACTCTCTAATATTATTTGGCAGCCTGTGGGCGAAACTGCTGTACTTAGAAGGCGGCTCCAGAACTATGCCCGCCTCATCGTGGTCGGCCAAAGAGTGAGTTTGGGACCTTTCCCCCACGATGTTTGGTATGCTGACTCTCAAAAGGCCGGTGACGAAGCTACGCAACGAACGAGGTGACCAGAACATCAACAACCCCATCAATTTCAGCTTTTGGAACGCAATCGTCTTGAAGTAACCAACAGACTTATCCGTCAGGTTTTCGATGAGATAAGTACCATCAGAGAGGAAACTGAGGCCACTCTACCCCCCTTTTCAGTTATCTATGGTGTCACCATTCGATTCTTTGGCCTTTCTATAGAGAATAGATTTCGAGTAATCACGTACTGCATTTATCGTGCTGTTTTGTCCTGTGACAGGATTTACCTCATTTGCTGACATACCGAGCCAGTCTCAGTCTACTAACCAGTCTTATTCCACTGAATGCTGCAGTTCGAAGGCAGCAGCTATGTAATCTTTTGAGACTTAAGATGAAGGGAGGCTTTTTTTGAATGCCGGTTTTCGTTTCGTTTTGCGATCTGACTCTTTTCGAGTGATTTGTCGCATCAACACCAGATACCTGGGCTTTTTATGGAAAAGACATGTATTACATTGAAGAGGATGGTACAAAAAAGGCAGCCCCAAGACATCATGAGCTCGCTCAGGCATAGATATATCAACAATGATATAAGCCTCTGAATAGACCTGTTTGTCTCGATGGAGTTGCTCAATACGCTTGCCTCCAGCTGCATCATCTCAGGGGCTTCTACATCGCTAATCACAAAGTTGAGTTTGCCATGATTCAGATACTGATACGTATCATACTTCACCGTCACTCCGGCCCCCGCAGATAATTATCGAACACCATCAATGGATGAATATTTCGAATATACGAACAATTACATTCTAGACTACATAGACTACAATATAACTTCGATATTTATATAGTTCAAAACTAAAGAAAACCCACGCCCGATGAGCAGTCTGTGACGCCAGGCGAAAGTGACGAAGTACGATAGTAGCTTTTTGGTAACTGGTATGCGGCCTCTGGTCTACGAGAGCTACTTTAACAGAGATGATTTACCATGATAGAGCTTTTAGCTCTTCAGTAAATGCCATGTCAGTTACGGACCCATCAACAATATAGCCCCCGCTGAGGTCTATAACTTGAACGACACTGCATGCTACGCCAAATGTTCAACACATACACTCAGCATCGGTCTCATTCTCTTGCGTCAAAACAGTCAAAGTCCAGATTGTCGGTTCGGACCCTTTTTCCCGAGATATAATACAAAGGCTCCCCTCATAAACCGCAATACAACAAACAAAATTTCCAGTGTGGCCGTATTAACCCCGTTGCAGATGGTGCATCCTCTCGTCTGTGAGAGGTCCTACTCCATAAAAAATCATCTCCCCCTCTTCTCTTTGAGTTTCCCCTTCGTCGTCGTGCAATTTAGCTGGAGAACTTTCGGGTGATCTTGGCGATAACTGAAATAGAGTTAGCATACACAGTTGATATCTGCGAGGGCAAAGGGGGGTAGTACTGTGAAGAGCAACGACGCTGAAGATGAAGACAAGGGACAGAACGAGAACGACAACGGGGTCGACCTTCAGACCGGGCGACTCATCGGTGTAAAGTCCTATCGAGTTTGTTAGCACAGTCGTCCAATGGCCATTTGTTTCCCAATTATCGAGACACGGGGGGCAACGTACGCAGCATGGTGCTGCTGGAACCACCGGCGCCAGCGGCGCGAGTGCTGCTTGGTCGAGCATTGGCAATCTTCTCCTTCTGGTCGGCAGCAGCGCGTCGTCGGATGGCAGTACGGGGACCACCAGGGATAGCAGGCGATGAGGGACGGCCGATGTTAGCACCGCTGGCAGCAGCGCCGCCGTTGACGGGAGAAGAAGGACGAGGAGAAGACTATCGACGGTATCTGTCAGCAAATTGATCTTCTTGGGTCAAAAGATTCGAGCTCAGTCGCAAATGCGACACTAGCTTCAATTGAAGTCGTAGGAGTAGAGCAGTCATACCATTGTTGAAGAATTAAACCTGGAGAAGGAGACTTGACAAAGGAATCACTGCAGGATTCCGAGAACCGAGAAATAAAGGAGAGGATGGTTTGGGTACGAAAGTTGGACGTTGATGGATGGAACCAAGATCGAGAGAGACGACACGGGGACTAAATTAATGGAGGTGTTGTGCAATTCCCCCCCGTAAATGGAGCACCCTGGTTAGGGAGTTAGTTGAGGCCACCTTCGCCAGAAAGAAGGGGACCCGGTGCTATGATTTTCCGGTGGCGTTGGTGTCCGAGTTAGAGAGAGCTCCAGCCTCTAAGGTTGGTTTAGGCCAGGGACCACAGGGAACAGCTCTCTCCACAATATGAGCTCCATGTGCTGTAAGCTCCACCGCTGCAGCACAAGCTAACTTTTAGCGGACCATGCGATAGTTTGCCAATTCAAGTCAAGCTTCAAAAGAAAAACATGTGATTTATCCAATTCAAAAAAAGCCACCATCATTTGTTTTTTGGGTTGTTTTGTTAAGAAATTTTACAATTTAGTGAGACTATGTATGTGAGAGATGGCTGTAGCCTCTACACCTGTCGATCCTATCATTTGGTCAGGCGGATTGGATATCAACGACAAACGCTCTCTTGCTCGCTTCCGAGTCCGCTCGCAGACTCGTTATGAATGTATCAGGGGGTGGTGTATAATCAAAAAAATAAACAACGACGACAAGATGAAGAATAAGAAGCGGTAGCAAAGACAACAGAACAAGACAAAGGGAATCAAGATAACAAAAAACATTCCGCGCATCGAAGGCGCTTCATCCCATACACTCCACTTGTCCAGTTCCTCCTCCAGCTCTTTCATCCCCAGGAGATGGTAAGACAGGTTCTTGGCTCTTCTTGTGAGACTGCCTGTTGCTTCAGCCCAGCCAGTCCAGCCCAGCGTATACTGCACACGACATGCTACCCATCATTCCTCTCCGTCCCTGGAGATGAAGAGCCCCTGATATGTGTCCCGTTGCCTCTCCTGATGCTGATCCATCTTTTGTGCTTCGAATCTGTGAGATGTAATGGTAAAGCCTGCTTCAAGAGGCCTCTGTGCTGATGCATGCCGACCAAAGACCGCCAGGTATCTTTTGTATAAAAGGAAGTTGGAGCGTAATGGTAAGGTCCGTTTCGTTTCGTTTCGTGCCACCCGCTCAATTATGTATGATTAGACAATAGTACATCTACACCAGGAAACGAAAGCTCTCAACCAAACGCCTTCCGCTATGATGGCAACTCTGCAGATCAAGGGGTTGTAGTTCGAATCGTTGAAAAGTGTTTTTGACAAAGTAAAAAAAGGTTGTTTTATGAAATGTTCATGCTTCAGAGAGTGACGTCGAGGACAAGGCTGACGTCGGCCACGTTGGGCCCTGCCAAGTCTTCGAGAACGGGTATTAGGTCTAGTAGCTCGTTATCGTGCGCATCAGAGAACCAACTGCTGATGGGGACAGCGTGCTGTGGGTGGAAGATGTATGAGGTGGGCGAGTTGTCAATGATGATAGTATCCTTCAGGTCACGTCCGACTTGGGACAGGTCCTTGACATAGTTTCCTTGATGGTTGTAGCAACTCTCACGGAATAGCCTATGATGAACCACCTTGTGAATGTCGAGCTGGTCCAATAACGGGTCTCCATACTGCAGATTTGTTAGTTTGCTCATTTATCATCTCTAAATCGGGCAGACTCACCTTGGAAACAGATGCTGTAAATACAACAACTTCATAGAGCTCACCAACTCGCTTCATGAATTCGTCGACACCGGGTCGCTTGATTACGTAGACATTGTGGTAGTTGCCCTCAATCTCGACAGGGATTGTGAAATCGGCCTGATGTAAGATCTGCATGATAATTAGCGCATATCCCATGATCCACCTTTACTCGAAGCATACCTTGAAAGAACTGTGGACAAGAGTCTCGTCAAGATCGAGAACAAGACATTTTCGACCCTTGTGCTCCGGGGCAATGGGAGGCAATAACCACTTCTGAGGCTCGGGTGCTGATGGGCCAGCGTCTGTGAATTGGCTGGGTGCCACGACAGCCGGACCAGGACCTGGGGGTGGGGGAGGAGGTGGTATCGTCCTTTGAGCTGGGGCTTCGACTGCAGGGGCCAATGGTGCCTCTTCTGGCTCTTCAGTGGCAGCATCTTGCATGTTCACATCACCGTCATTAGCCGCCTTGTCTGCCACCTTTGGCTGCTCTTCTGTGGGTGTGGGCTTGGGGGGCTCCACTGTAACTGCAGGAGGAATCGATTGCTTCGATTCCCTGTTGGCTTGCTCTGTCGCTGTGGTTTCGTTGTTGGCTGAGCCTGACGAGGTAGCCTCGTCCTTTGGCTCTGGTGCAGATACGGCTGTTTGAGGTTCTCTCTGAGAGGCTGGTCTGGGCTGTTCCTGAGGAGTGTTGGTTCGTGACCTTGCGGAAGTTGGGCGCGGAGGTAGGACGTCAAGCTTGTGCACGTTTTCGTTGTTATCTTCGTTTCCAGCTGGGCCCTCGGGGGTACCACAACATCCAAGAAAAGCCAACAGGCCACCACGGCTCTTCTTCTTCTGGGCGGGGGCGACAGGAGAATTTGGCTGCGTGTTTGCAGCGGTGTTTGTGGGTTCAGTCTCGCCGCCCGTCCTGTTGCTTGAAGTGCTTCCGTTCCGTCGTCGCGCACGGAGGCTACCTTTGGAGTCTTTCGATCGACTGCCGATGCTGTTCCGGGGATCGCTGACTGTAGCCCCACTCAACCCCGTAGATGTTGGTGACGATTGGTTCCGCTGTGATGATGATCTTGATGGGACCTTAAGGAGACCACGACCTTTCTTAGAGCTCGCTCCCCCTTCTGAAGATAATTGACCCTGGTTAGACATCTCAGCATTGGCAGAGTTCGCCTGCGGCTGAATTTCGTCGTTCGGGTTTGATTGTAGCTTGTCTGACATGTTTGCTGTTATTCTGTGAAATTGTCAGCTGGTGTTTCTTTGTAACTTGGTGTAAGGGATCGTGAAGCAGGTCGTTGTGGATAGAGACTGTTGATAGATCAGGAGTGCAGAGAAACGGGTTGCTGTGCCTGATGCAGCAAACAGCTCGTCCCAGCACAACTGCTCCCTCCGCGCAACGAATTTCAGAACAAATTCCAGCTGAAGTCGTACTGTCCCATCGATCGCGCAACTTCTTGTGCAGGCGCGCGAGGAATAATAGGTAACTCACGTCGTTGACCACGGCCAAACAAAACCCAGCTTATTCTCTATAACCCCTAACTCTTTCAAATATGGCCTATCGAGGCCTAAATCGCGACAAGAAACGAAGCAGCTCGGAGCGGCGAGTGTGAAACAGTCGACGGGGTATACAGGCGTAGAGGAAAAGGGCGACGGTGGGAGATTACGGCGCGTTTGGACCGAGGCAGGGGAGGCTGGAAGTCAAACGGCACCGAGAAATCGATTATGAAGCGAAGCTGTAAAATCGACCAAAAGGGTCGCGGAAGTGAACGAAGGAATGAATGAATTGTCCCTATCGTCGAGACGGCCGCAGAAGTCAGGAAACCTGATCGGGGGGGATTGCGTCGGTCGGGGATGGAGCTCGCTCGGTGTGAATGAGGAAAGACGGAGGACGGGCGGAGGAGAGAGGCCAGTGGTATCCGTACAGTAGGTAAGGCGAAAGCGGGCGGATCGGAGGCTGAAAAAAAGACCTTGGGCTGCTGGGCGCGCAAGCGAAATGATTGCCTTTAAGATGGAGCTGAAAGAAGAGGAAATTGAGGTGGGAAATGGGGGAAAACAGAACAGAACCAGCCAGGTACAGCAGTTGCAATGCGTGCAGGGGGCTAGGTTGTCTTTACTTTCTCAGTCTCTCTTTTCCTCCCTGGTCAGGTCAGGATAGTTTATTACAGATGATGAGAAATGGAGAGTGGAAAAGGTCAAGGTTGGTGAATGGAAAGGCTGGCGGAGGCGGCGGCGACGGCGACGGGGTCGAGTCGGGTGCCAGCGACAGTGAGAAGATGTGCTGGAAGCCGGGGGTGCTATGCGCTGGAAACAGTGAGCAGCAGGGTCGCTGGGGATAGCGGAAGACTGTGAGCCTGTGAGATGTCTCTGAGAATGGCCGAACGGGATGGGGCTCGAATTGGGCTTGACTGGGGTGGATTAGAGCAAGAAAACTGAGGACCTCGATCAGCAGCGATAGAAATGTGCAAGCAATATATCACACAACTCTTGAGATGTTGAGTCTGTTTATTTTGACATCCCCTCTTAGAGTCTGAGGTTTTCTTGCTCCTAGAGGCTGGGGTGGGTTGGAGAGGGAGGTGTGAGTGGGGTTTCACTCGAGATTAGCACTCCGGGAGCATCCAGTGTGGTAGGGGAGTATCGTATACTGTCTGTTTTCTGTCTATTAGCACTGTATTTTGAGCACTATCAACAGCAAGCAACACAGTCTCGAAACCTGCATCTACAACGCCTCACAATAGCGTGACAGAGCACCCCTTGTCTCTCATCTCCGCTAATAATGGTGCCCGCCAAGCTCATCTTAACCACCCTGTCCTATGGCTGGCTAAGGCCCGCTCATGGCTTGGTGCGGCGCCTAAGGACCCTTGTCCTTGGTGGCTTTATACATGTTCCTACATTACTTTATGTCGACTCTGTCAAGTCGATGTGAGAGATCAGAACATGAGATGTGAAGACCATACTGCACGAGTCAATCTGTAAAGTGCCACGGCCATCAGAAGCCATCTTCTGATCTGAATTCCCCTCGTTGACTAGCCGGATAATGCTCCGGTGAGAAGTTAGCAGACAACCTTACCAAGAGCATTTAGGTAGTCCTCCAGTCCACCAACAAGGAATAGTGCCCTTTTCTCTATACCCATGTCCTCGATCTTCCAACAGTGGGCTTTTCTTTAGCACTCTCACCAGAACAAAAAAAGGAGCTTAATTTCAAGTGCTGCATAAACAAACAGCTGAAAGACATCAACTCGGATTGATGTTTTTCGTTAACCAGGCAAGCCAGGCCCAAGCTCTCATCCCCAGCTTTTCAAGCTTCTTCCTTGTCTGTCCTGTTCCATCCATATCCTGAGGGTGGTCTTGAGGCTGCCACCATGTAACTCACACCCGTGTGCTACATGACCACTGACGTACGGGATGAGATGCCTGATGCACGCTCTTTGAATGTTTCCTCGTGGCATGCAACCACAAGCGAGGGTCATCGATGAGTCGATTATAGGTATTAGATCCGGTGAGTCTATCTTGCTCGTAAATGATGTTGCTGGGTTAGAAGCAAGTGATACTATTCAGTCCATGCTCTGCCAACCTAACCGGGCTCATTAGCTGGTAGGTCGGTGTCATTGACTCGCTAGTTGATTATGCACACTCAACAGCAAGCTACGGGTACTGCAAAGTACATACTCTTATCGATCCTTCTTTCACCGAGTTCCACGAATACCCGCCAAAAACAACTTCTTGTCTCTCATGCTCGCATTCTGCAGCTCAAGCTCCAAACCACAATTCCATGCTCTTTCACGACTGAGACACGGAAAAGAGACATGATCCCTGTCGGACCGGGAGCAATGTCCTTACCCGTGTGGTATGATTGGTCGCGTTGGCGCCCGGATCAGTGATGTCTCCATGCATCGTGGGCCCTTTGGCCTCGACCACTTGAGAGACCTACATACCCGCTGTGGCCGGTTACAGAGACCTCCTCTACTAGCTTGTGCTGGATGGGATGGGATGGACCCTTGCGTTCTCGTTAACTTCTGTCAATCGTCTTTCCATGAATCTTGTTTGCTGTGGCTTTGGCAAGCACGTTTTTTGAATCGTAAGCCATCCACTTATCATCAAGTGAGGCTTGTTAGTCGTTCTCTCAGTCGTCCCGATACCATATCACATTAATCATGTATCCGTAAACTCCATCGACCCCAGAGCTAGGCGAAGAAAAGCCCGGAGCACAGTACATCAGCAACCCGCCGCTAAGTCATACGGACGTAGCTGGAGTCTAGGTTGCCGTGTAACTGTGAGATTTCTACGGAGTAGTGTTTTCACTAAATACCCACACTCTTCGTGGAGTCGTGGAATGGGTTGAATGCCCAACACTCCTTGCGCAGGATCCAAGCCAAGACTTGATTGCTTCTCCCATCTCGTGCAATTCAGACGCCGGATCATGGCCTCAGTCTTGCAGACACTACAACCAACAGGTAATGTTTATTACGACTTATACAGCATTAAGGCTATGGAGTTGTGTCTTTCATGTTTAAATTTCTCTTCTTCATGGTTGTATTTCTCCTCCTTTTCCTGATATATACACATAGAACATGGGTATGATAGGAGTGTGTAAATTCTAAGGCTCTCTAGCACCTAAACCATGAAGGATGGCCGACTAAAGGTTGAACAACCCCAATGCCACAAATTGCTTATAGAAAATATGACAGTAGCATCAGTCAATAAGCAATCAATACCTTATGTTCAATCTATCGTAGAGCACATGTGAATCGTTAATTGATTTATCCCGTAGTGTAGGGTAGCTACTGCACCCACTTACAGTAGATCGAACCAATCAAGAGCTTAATTATCAACAGATGCTCCCCCATATTTCCCCAGCTTTTTGACCATCATGTGATTGGATACTGTGTCGTCATTCCCGCTCGCCGCATCCGTCGGCTGCAGCTTAGGTGAGGTCGCAGCAGGCGCAGACCGTCCCATGTGCCACTTGCCTCGGATACCCGTATTTCACATGCTCATGACAACTTTTGATACAAGTCAGCCTCAACCATATTTGGACTTAGCAAAGATATTCATACAGACCACGTTTTTTTTTGAATCATTGCCGGCGAAACCTTCACATTCCACGCGATACACTAATGGACACATAAAGAAAGCGCATTAGGGCCTCGCAGAGACTCGAGGGTTGTGGGGAAGCTTCTCCAAACGACAATAGACGGTACCTATTCAACGTCATCACCAAACATTGCATCTCACCTCACCATCGGATCTTGTCTCTTATGGCTGCGCAATCAACACTGCGGCATACTGCTGCCGAGGAGCAGCTAGCCGCCTTCCTCGACAAATGGACTGGCAAGATAAAGACAAGGTTGCGCGGAACGACTCGCACGACTCGTCTACTCGCGACATTGGCACTAGCTATCTCAATTATCCTCGGAGGAGTCGGCGGGCGTCGATGGTGGAAGAATCGACGGCATGAGCGTGAACAGGGTCGGAAACTTGTGCGCACAAACTCCTGGCTTCACAACAAGGACGGTTCGCGTACCATTTACGTTCCATACAAAGATGGCACATCAAAGGTGGTCATCAACACAACCAAGCCACTCACTTTCGACGCCCATCGCCGTTTGTTCCTAAACCCCCCTCGAGTATCTGGACTCCGGGAGGGTACTGTACCAGCGGCGCAAACGAAACCAGGCTTGAATATTGCCTTCCTGCACCAATTCCTCAGTCTGATGAGCATTATGATCCCCAGATGGTCTAGCAAAGAGGCCGGACTACTTGTCAGTCATGGCGTATTTTTGATGCTAAGGACATATCTCTCACTTATTGTCGCTCGTCTGGATGGTGAAATCGTACGTGACTTGGTGGCTGGAAACGGAAAGGCGTTCCTTTGGGGTATCCTCAAGGTAAGTACTCGACCTAAAATTGAAGTCACTATACTCACATATCCCAGTGGTGCGGCCTTGGAGGGTTTGCCTCGTATACCAATGCCATGATTAAGTTCCTGGAGTCAAAGGTTTCCATTGCCTTCCGCACGCGACTTACACGCTACATCCATGACCTTTACCTCAACGATAACCTCAACTACTACAAGCTGTCTAACCTCGACGGTGGTGTTGGCCAAAGTGCCGATCAGTTCATCACCCAAGATCTGACTCTGTTTTGTGCGGCTGCAGCCAACATCTACTCATCGCTCGGCAAACCTTTCGTTGACCTGTGTGTCTTCAATTATCAGCTTTATAGATCTCTGGGACCTCTTGCTCTCACTGGCCTCATGAGCAATTACTTCTTGACTGCCAGCATCCTCCGAAGACTCTCACCTCCATTTGGCAAGCTAAAGGCAGTTGAAGGCCGAAAAGAGGGTGACTTCCGAAGTTTACATGCCCGCTTGATTGCTAATGCCGAAGAGGTTGCGTTTTACGGTGGTGCAGATACCGAGAAGACATTCTTGAATCGCGAATTTAAGTCATTAAAGACTTGGATGGAGGGTATCTACATGCTGAAGATCCGCTATAACATTTTGGAAGACTTCATCCTCAAATATAGTTGGAGTGCTTACGGATATTTGCTGGCATCGCTTCCCGTCTTCCTACCACAATGGGGTGGCGTTGGCGGCCGAGCTGAGATGAGCGATAATGGTGTACGAGGAGGCCGAGAGCGAAACCGTATGAAGGATTTTATCACCAACAAGAGGCTTATGCTCTCCCTTGCTGATGCAGGTGGTCGTATGATGTACTCGATCAAGGACCTCTCAGAACTGGCAGGTTATACTAGCCGCGTGTACACACTCATCTCTACATTGCATCGGGTACATGCTGATGCTTACCACGTTCGGGCTGGCCAAAGCGAACTATATTCATTGTCTGATGTTTCAGGAACAATCCAGAGGGGATTTGATGGTGTTAGATTCGAGCATGTTCCAGTGGTTGCTCCTGGTTTGTGGCCTCAAGGAGGTGAGGAGTTGCTCGAGTCATTATCAATTATCGTGCGAAGAGGTGAACATCTATTAGTAAGTTATCCCATGATAGGAACTGTACAATTGCTAACAACAACCAGATTTCTGGACCAAATGGCGTGGGTAAAACCGCTATTGCAAGAATTCTGGCCGGCTTATGGCCAGTTTACCGAGGCTTGGTCAGTCGTCCCAAGGATATTGGCCAGGATGGCATTATGTTCCTTCCCCAGCGACCTTATCTGAGCCCCGGAACACTCCGTGACCAAGTCATTTACCCGGATGGCCATGTGGATATGAAGGAGAAGCGCAAGTCCGAGGATGACCTCAAGAGCGTCTTGGACGCTGCGCGACTCGGATACCTCCCTGACAGAGAGGGTGGATGGGATACGCGAAAGGAATGGAAGGATGTTCTCAGTGGTGGCGAGAAGCAGCGCATGGGTTTTGCCCGTGTGCTCTACCACGAGCCCCAATATGCGATCGTGGACGAGGGCACCAGCGCTGTTTCGAGTGACGTAGAGGGTCTGCTGTATGAAACATGCAAGGAGAGAGGCATCAGTAAGTCATAGTTTGTTTCGAGTTCTGACGTGGACATCAGACTAACATGCCACAGCACTCATCACCATCTCAACACGTGCATCCCTCAAGAAGTACCACACATACAACCTGGTCCTTGGTATGGGTGAGCGGGGAGACGAGTGGGAATTTGAGCGAATTGGCACCGAGCGTGAGAAGATGCAGGTCGAGAAGGAGCTGCAAGACCTCCGTGAGCGGCTGGAGCAAGTTGACGAGTGGAAGAAGCGCCGAGACGAGATCGAGACTGAGCTTGCAGCAGTCTGGACAGACCAGGGCGAGGTGCTCGAGGCTCCGACATATGCAGATAAGGCAGCTGAGGGCCAGGAGTAAGCGAAGGGTGGATCGAAGGGTTGATTGATTGACGTAAGCAGAGAGCAATACCCCGAGGAGTTTAGATGATGGGATATTTTGTATGGCATGGAGTAGGCAGCGGGATTTGTGTATCTATTATTTCCAGGATCTACGTAGACGATCTATCATTACAGAAGAGCAGAAGTTGGCTGACGTGACGTTGGAGAGGTTGGGCAAGGGATAGACTCAAGGGTTATCAAACGTTCAAGATAGACCACATTTGGATATATAGGACCATTTTTATCGTCGACCCTCAACGTGCAGGAGTGAGATGGAATTCTAGATCAAATAAAGATGAATTGCAGATCCCTCCAAACTCGGCACCAAAACCAATATTTCCCAAGCCAAGCTTTACAGCTGCAACGCCACTTTTCCAGGGCCGACTCCAATCACGAGGTAGCAGAGACAGCACAAACTATCAAAGGCGCTAGAGGAAAAACGCCTCCCTCGGATGAGGTCGATCCCGCGTGGGCGGGTCATTGAATTGTTAATTGAATTTCTCAACCGTCGTAGCCGTCGGAGGGGGAGGCGAAAAAATCAGGGCAGACGGATCGATAGTCTAGAGGAGGGATAGAGTCATCAATTGATAACTGAACCTTCTTCCTTCTTTTTTCAGTTCCTAGATATGTATGAAGTCGTCGAGAATAAATTCAGAGCCTGATTGTGTCAATTGAAGACTGAAGTAGGCTGAGCTGACCTGAGCTGAACTTATGAAGGCTTGCATATATTGCATGCAGATCAGCAAACACACATACACACTCACACTCACGCTCACATACTCACTCTCAGCCTGACAATTGAGTCTTTTTTACTCTCTTTGTTACATCTTCTTTATCCTACTCATCCTCAATCAGTTGAGACGATAGACGCTGATCGTCGTCGTCGTCGCTCAACTCAACTTAATTATACACTCTACTATCGCCAGCCACCAAACCATAAACTACAACTCCAAGGGCAAGACAACCTCAAAAAATGAGCAGAAATCACAACTACAGAACTGGCTCCTTCAACTCCATCTCTCGTCCCTACCTCCCCTCAATCGACGAGAACGAAATCGCCTCTACACCCTCATCTCACAGTCCTCCAACACCTCCCCTTCGCATTCCCAGGAAATCACCCAGGCGCTCTCTTCGCAATAATGCAGTTCCACCAGCGTATATACCCAGAGGTCGAGTATACTATGCTCCGCCCGTGGCGCACTATACCCCACCGCCTAGCTATAGCTACAACTACAGCGATGCTAAGGGTAAATTCTTAGAGCATGAGTATTCTGAAGCTGGGAGCTATAGAGAGAGGAAGGTTTGTGGACTCGATAAGCGCAGAGGATGTTGTCTATTGGTGATTGCGCTCGTGGGCGTTGCTATTGTCGCTGTTGCTTTGGGTATTGGGCTTTCGATAGGGTTGAAGGATGAGTAAGTAGAACATCCGAGACATTGAGTCTAACTAACACCATCTTCAGAGACAGAGCACCTCCACAGGAGACTTCGGCTTCGGAAACTCCAGCTGCATTCCCGGCTGGTTCTTTTGCTTTCAAAACAGATCTTCAAAACACCACCACAGACTGTACCTCCAACCCTTCAACATGGCGCTGCTATCCGTACGAAAAGGGCTCATCAGCAACGTTCTTCTGGATAATCTCATCTCTCAACGGCTCCTCGTACAACATCTCATCCACAGAAAACCCCTTTGCACCATCGTTCACGAACTTGACAGTCAATGTTCTTGACAAGGATACATCTCTAGAGCGTCTTCAGTTTTCTTTCTCGATGAACAAGACGGTCGTACCAGATGATAAGCTCTCGTCGAGCAATCGTGCAGCAAAGTGTACCTTCGACGATACGCTTTTCGAAGCCACACTGTGGACGCAGCGGAAAAGAGGCGACGAGGCGGCTGAAAATACAAAGTTTGCGGCTTGGCCGGGTGATGTTGATGTTGTTCAGCGCAAGGCATTTAACGGAGGATCACCAAATTGTGTGGACAGCGAGGGTAGTCAAGTAGGCGATGTAAAGTCGGAGTCTGGGGCGTGCGAGTGCCGCTATGCAAACTACGATATTAACTAGATTGTCTCTATCTGTATTTAAGCTGGACGAGTTAATTTTGGGACTTGGTTATGAGGAAATCAAGGTGGATGGATATAGTAGGTTAGGAGTTAGTGATACCCAGGACCAACAAGTTCTATAATCAATTATATTGGAAACAAAAAAAGCAATGACACGCAAGAAACAATTCTATATGACAGTATTACGAGAAAAGAGGATTAAAGAATACACCAGAAGCACCATAAATATTGCAATTTTGCATCACTTGACACAGTAGCCAGAATATCCATCGCGATAAACAAAACGAAAACAAAAACAAATCCAAACCATTTCCTTATGTTTGGCTTTAGTTCGCGAAAGAAAAAACGTGAAAGCCATATTTCTCGAGTTCCGATTCGAGATGTTGCGAGCGAGTCAAAAGGTTGCGAATAGCCACAGGCATATCTGGCAACACTTTCTTAACATACTCTGCAATAGCATCGTGTTTCCGAGGCGGCACTTTGCGACTGGCCTTCTTCGCTTTTAGAGCCTTCTTGCTGACCCTGCCTGGCTTGACAGATTTTGGAGAAATTTCAGGGGTAACCTTTGCAGTAGATATCTGGGTTGCGCGCTTGAGATGTATGTTCCCCAAATTCTCACCCAGTGCAGAAGTGGTTACATTACGTTGGCCCCTTCGTAGGTGAGGAGAAACATAAGGCTGGGCTCCAGGTCGAACTTGAGGTTGCTGAGCTGGAGGTTGCTGAGCTGGAGGTTGCTGAGCTGGAGGTTGCTGAGCTGGAGGTTGCTGAGCTGGAGGTTGCTGAGCTGGAGGTTGCTGAGCTTGAGGTTGCACTTGAGGCTGGGGTCCAGGCCAGCGGGCTTCAAGTAGAACTTGAGGCTGGGGTCCATGCCAGTGGGCTTGAAGTAGAATTTGAGGCCGGGCTGGGGGATGCTGGGCTCGGGGCGGAACTCGATGCTGGCCTTGACGCTGGCCTTGATGTTGGCCTTGAAGTCGGCCTCGGTGCTGGCCTCGGTGCTGACCTTGAGGCTGGGCTTGGCGTTGATACTGGCCTCGAGGAGGAGCTTGAGGCCGCTGGGCTTGAAGCTGAGCTGGAGGCTGAACTGGAGGCTCCTTTACAGCGATCTGAGCCCTTTGTTGATCAAAAGGAGGCTTTCGTAAGTGGGGAGGAACATGTCGTAGGTGGGGAGGAACCTTAGGCGGAGCTTGAGGTTGAACTGGAGGGGGTGCCTGATGCTGTGTAGGAGGCTCCTTTGGACCATATTGGACCCCTCGTTGATCAAAAGGAAGATTTCGTAAGTGAGTAGGAACGTGTCGTAAGTGAGGGAGAACCTTGGGAGGAGCTGGAGGCTCAATTGGAGGCTGAACTGGAGGTTGTGCTGGAGGCTGTGCTGGAGGTTGTGCTGCAGGCCCCTTTATATCGGGTTTGGCCCTTTTTTGGTTGAGAATTTGTTGGATGTGAGGAGGAATATGAGGAGCAGCTTGAGGCTGAACTGGAGGTTGTGCTGGAGGTTGTGCTGGAGGTCCCTTTACTTTGGGTTTGGCCCTTTGTTGGTTAAGAATTTGTTGTATGTGAGGAGGAATATGAGGCTGATTCGGCGCGCCTTGGTTTCCAGCTGCTTGTGCCATGTGAGACGCGATCGCCAAGCCTCCTTTCGCGGCAGAGGCTACCACGGCCTGCTTGACAGGATTCGGGGGCGGTGGTGCTTGTGCAGGGATAGGCTTTGGCGCTTGAGGCTCGAAGAGGGTTTCCCACCATGTATGAACAGACTCTGGGCCTTCATTATTGAAGCCTAGCTGTTTTCGGTCCAACACATTCTTTAAAAGATGGGTAATACGGGGCCTGTCTTTGGGCTTCTCGTGCAGACAACTCGCCACGATATCTCGCAATTCGAGGTCGATGTGCTGGAACTGTGGGCTCTGAAGTCTCCCTCCATATGTCGGCTTCTTTGTTCGATCATGGATAACAGTCTGATAAGGGAACCTGCTGAGTTCTCTCGTCATGACGGACTCCATCTTTCCATATAATTAGTGTTTTTCTCGAGTCAGTTATGACCAGGAAAACTTACAACTTTCGCAATAAGAAATATATTGGTCCATATGCCATAACGGCCGGCTACTTCCGCCCCGTCTACTCTTTCCAGGTCTTCACCTGCAAAGAGTTGTCTCAAGCTATCCGTCGATAAGCTGATAAGAAAACGATCCCATTCTTTACTGAATTGCTCCTAGTGTTTATTAGTGATGAGTTCTGCAATAATGGTTGGACATGTCATTACATACTGGTGTCGTGGCATGAAGCTTAACAGGTCCTCTCATTTGCCAAATGTGGTATTCGTTGTAGGTCTCCCAACCATGGTTCATATTAAAGCTCCAGGCACCGAGATCATGGAGCTAAAGAGATCAAGTCAACACATGTACACAGGGCAAACGCCATCGTTGTGCGGGCTCACCTTGAAAACAGGCTGATTAGGATGCGTGGCTGGATCATGACCCGCGAGAACTAGACACACGAGGTTAGCAGAAGGCCTTCATAGATGTTTTGTAAACTTTTACCATTGAGAACTTCTAGATCGAGATGAACATCGTGCTCAATGTTCCACTCTCTGTCGACACGGTCGAGGAAGGCTATTGCTTCCTCCCTGTCAGACACTACGTCTTTCCACCACGTTTCAAAACTGGAGTTGCCAGAGCTTTCGGATGGCGTATAAGCAATAGTTGCGAGACCAAGCACAACTATTCAACAAAATCAGTCGAGAAGGTAAGGTACAATGCTTCGGGGCAAGATGACTTACGGCATTCCCAAATTCCCCATAGAACTTGAGCTGGGATTTGAACCTTTCTCGTAGTGACCGTTTGCATGATGTTGGCCATGTCACCGAATTTCATAAACTCAAAAACAACGCAATTCTCCCTTTCGGCCTTCCACTCTTTTCCATTTCTGAAGGCACTGTGAGTAAATGTGCCACGGCTCAACATATCAGTGCGTATAGCCACTACCTCGCGATGTAAGTTGATAACTTGTGTCGTGTGCTGGGCACCGTCATACCGCAAGTGAAACATGGCTTCTGCTTGAGGATCGAAGGCATCAGACGAAGGGTTTATAGCTCTCTTAATCACGACCCTCCTGACAGACGCGTCTTCAAAAACGACGTCCCACAGTGTGGCGTATCCATGACCACCCTCGGCAAGCACCTTGATAAACTTGAATTTCAGGCCACTCCAACGTCTGTTTTCTATACTGTTTCGGGCGTCTCGTGAAAGGTTGCCATGAGGATCACAGGGTGCGTTGCGCGGTGCCAAATCTATGAAAAGGTCGACTGCCTCTTGGCCTATGTGATTTTCACTCAGATGGAGGCCCTGCCACAGATGTGGTGGAATCGAATTCCGATTAAAAAGGGTGACCTCTTCATCGCCGCGAATCAGAGCTGATTGCATAGCATGAGTGTTTCGCTGGCCTATTAAACAGTCTTCGAGGGGTCGTTGCTGGTCTTGCTCAAAGCCCAGCTGGACTGTTCTGATACGAATGTTTTGGGGACGCATGTTGGATAGACTGTGCCGAATCGAGTTTGATGGTGTCGAAAGTGAGTATCACGCAGGGAAAGGCTGGAAGATTCGATGGTAATAAACTTGTTCGACTGAACAAAGACCGAAGAAGCTGCTCTTTGGGTCCTTCAAGACACGAGTGTTTTGTGTTGGACATTGACAATTGATAGCCCCGGGATCTGAAAGGAACAGCGAGGACGACATTGTGAGGGGATCGAACCCGAAATTGGGTGTCTTTGGACAAAGAGGTACGGTGGTTCCGTGAGGGTTGGTGGTTTTGCGGTTTCTTTGTCCATCAGCCTGGTGACGCCCTTCATATCAAGATGGTCCTATTTTGGTCGCCGGGAACCATGATCACGGATGCGACTATGCGCAAGCTTGAAAGGGTTCTTTGAAGCTGGAGAGGTGCTCGTCATGATTGAAGCGTCGAGTCTATTGTTGGTGTAAGCTAGTCAGGACCACTCTGAGAGGGAGTAGTCTTTGTCGTATAGCAATTGAGGTTATTCAACGTCAGCCTCTGACAATATTTTGGGCAAATTGGATCCATTGAAGTTGACCTTGGCCATCTCAAGCTCTTGCCCGACCCTGGGCATTCGTTTCTTTTCCCCCATCATGGGACTTGCTCACTAGATTGTCATGGATGATGGGTGTGATGTAGGTAGGGGTGTTTACAGAGCAACATTTAGAGTGGGGATTGTATGTGAGTGCCTGGAGATTACCCGCTGCTGTGGGACAACGGGCAGCTCATCCCTGGGGCACTTGCCTTTAGGCTAAATCGATGGTTTCTTCCGGAAGGACAAGACCCTCAGAGGCTCTTAAATCTTCTTTTTAGTTATCATGATATGGGCCATGGCCCCAAGATTGAAGGTCTATTCACCCGCGATAAATCCACATGACATGGCCAATATCGTACTTACCTAGACTAGGGAACCTTGGAATTACGCCGAGCCGAGAGATATGGACCACGTCAGAGATTTTGGCAGAATAGAGTAGAGTAGAGTAGCAGAAGGGGGAGGTCATGCGGCGAAATGCCCGGAGTTAGGGGATCCTTACGCCTATGTTGGTATGGATGTTTAACCTTGAAGATGGAAAGGAGTTGCTTCTTGTCACTGTCACAGGTTTTGCGCATCAATCACAGAAAAGAGAGATGCCTCAAGACACACCCGGGCGAGGGAAAAGTCGACTTGGCTTAGACGCGGCACTTGAAGATACAGAATAAACGCACAAATAGGCTGCTCACAAAGGCCAACCCTGAGACCAGGGGCACATGTGTCATGAAACATACAGAATCTGCGGCGCATGAAGACAATTGCTTTTGTGGTATAGATCCTGCTTATCCTTCCTCTTCATCTTCATCTGTCTCTCTCAACTGGGGTCTTGGTGTGGCTGGTCTAGTCCTAGATTTGCGGGGTGAAGCATCCATACCCTGGAATAGACTGGACTGGATTGGTTCTCGAACGACTGACACATTATGTACAGTGAGTGGCTAGAGTGATTGCTTCTCGGGGAGCTTCGGCCATTACTTTAGTGTCCTTTTTTTTGTTTTCTTCTTCTTTTGGCTGAAAGTTTTCATGATCAGATTCTGTTTCACTAAAATATCCACTCGTCATATGTAACATCTGTACTCCGTACGTACGCAGGCACTGTAATAATCGGCGATGATGGTAATATCATGATCCATGACTTATAACAGAATATTCAGCTTCACAGCGATAAGCGATGAGATTTAGTTTATCCAGAACATTACTCTTTCCCTTGCAATTATGAACCCTACATATTTACATACTTACACATGGCATTCATCCTCACCCAATGACGACCCATCCAATAATTATGCCCGCCATCTCATCCGCCGGGTGAATTCCAATCTATGCCCCACCAACGGCGGCATAATCTGGAAGGCAGAGAAGAAACTGGGGCTGAACTGGGCTGGTTAATACGGCGATTCGCTCTCTCTTGGCTCGCATGATGGGCTCTACCCAGACATTTGCCGCCTTCACACACCTCTCTACTCTGCTGTACCTTTGGGGGTTACACACCCTGGGAGCAATCCCATGATACTGCACCAGATGCTGTAGGCCTGAAGGAGTGACATTCTATGACCCGCGGAAACAATACGCGCACTCATGCCAACGTTATTCATGGCCTTTTTCTTCTTGAAGGCGTAGCGCTATCAAATTCCATACCATGTCATACTACGTAGTATGGACTCTGCCCCTTGCTTGTCATGCCGCACCCATGAGGGCATACGATATCTGCCTAGGTAGGTTGGTACTGTAGCTACCTCTGAGGATAATAGCAACATGTGTTCTTCTTAGCATAAATATAAATACTACTGTCCCCTCCTCTGAGCTGTCTATCCCATTCTTGCTTCTCCTCTCCTCCTCTCTCTACTCTATCTATCAACCAAACACCACATCTCTTACACATCAACACCCGTCACAATGGTCAACGTTCCCACCATCAAGCTCAACAGCGGCTTCGACATGCCCCAGATTGGCTTCGGCCTCTGGAAGGTTGACGACAACTGTGCTGATGTTGTCTACGAGGCCATCAAGGCTGGATACCGTCTCCTCGACGGTGCTTGCGGTATGTTTGTCTCCAAAACCCCCAATTGCCTTTGCAATTAGCCGTCGCCAAACTTCAATTACACGGCCATGATCCCATTACTTTGCCCCTCCCCAGATAATCCTTGTCTCTCTGCCCCTCATTTTCCCTGCCAATTGTCAATTGCACCGAGAAAACAGCCACATTACCCCTGTAAAACTACCCCTCCACTACACTTGGAGCTTTCACCCCACACCATGATAGCTTCATGACTTCTCTTTTTACCCGGACAAACCAGAATTTTACAGAGAGTCTAATGTATTTTTCACAACAGATTACGGAAATGAGAAGGCCTGCGGTGAGGGTGTCGCCCGCGCTATCAAGGATGGCATCGTGAAGCGTGAGGACCTCTTCATCGTCTCCAAGCTCTGGCAGACCTACCACGACAAGGAGAACGTCGAGCCCATCACCCGCAAACAGCTTGCCGACTGGCAGATCGACTACTTTGACCTCTTCCTCATCCACTTCCCCGTCGCCCTCGAGTACGTCGACCCCAAGGTCCGCTACCCCCCTGGCTGGCACTACGACGACGCCGGCACCGAGATCCGATGGAGCAAGGCCACCAACGAGGAGACCTGGGGCGCCATGGAGGGCCTTGTTGAGAAGGGTCTTGCCAAGTCCATTGGTATCTCCAACTTCCAGGCCCAGTCCATCTACGATCTCCTCAAGTACGCCAAGATCCGACCTGCCACCCTCCAGGTCGAGCTTCACCCCTACCACCAGCAGACCGAGCTTGTCCGCCTTGCCAAGGCTGAGGGCATTGCTCTGACGGCCTACTCTTCTTTCGGCCCTGCTGGCTTCATGGAGCTTGACATGGACATTGCCAAGTCTGCTTCTCCTCTCATGCAGCACGAGGTCTTCACTGGCCTCGCCAGCAAGTACAACAAGACCGCCGCTCAAGTTCTCCTCCGATGGGCCACACAGCAAGGTCTTGCTGTCATCCCCAAGAGCACCACACCCGAGTACATGGCCCAGAACTTTGGCTGTGTCGGCTGGGACATTGATGAGGAGGACATGAAGCGCATTGCCAGAATGAACCTTAACCTCAAGTTCAACAAGCCCACCAACGTAAGTTTTCACTCTCAATTGATTGCCAAAGACAATACTGACCATTCGCAGTACTTCCCTACTGAGAAGCTCTGGATCTTCGCTTAAATAATGACATTGAAATGATATGATAGTAAAAGAAAGAAGCATTGGAAACATGATTGCTTGGGATATTTTGGCGTTACATGACGATGGGCTGCATTTTGTAGAACCGCAAGGACTTGATGAGACGCTCTCATAGAATACAAAAGACAGTTAACCCTTCAACAAATTCGGTCACTTTTTCATGATATGATCATCGTTTTGGGAAATGATTGCTCCATGATATGACCAAGACTGAGCGAGCAGTGTGTGACTGCCTATGCCCTCGGTAACTCTGTGTTTGTTCTAGAACCTTGTCTAAACTGTAACTCACATAAAGCTTTATCTGTCTTTGAATGAACCATTTATTGAATGCACCATTGATGCCACCCTGAATATCGAAAAAAGCCAAACTCCATTGCCTTAACGCCATGCTTTCTGTGATGAAGCCTTCAAAAGTCGTACTCACGTTCGAACAAATGCTGCAAAAATGGTTAGCAACAATCTCTAAAATTGTAGGATTCGGAGTTGACTTACTGGCATCAATCTGTTTGACCTGCGGCAAGGTCATTCGGATCCTGTTCCTATATGCCACAGGTTCTTGCAGTTGCAGCGGGTTTCCTTCAAAATACACTGTTGTCAACTCTTTCTTATCGGCAAGATATTTGGCAACCTCCTTATAATCGCCGATGAGATTATAGCTGGCCCACAACTCTTCCAGCTCAGCAAGTGACTCAAGACCCTTGATGCTGGTGATCTTGTTGTTTGAGATATCCAGCACATGTAGCTTGGGGTTATGCTCCAGACCCTCTAGAGATTCCAGCATGTTGTGTGAAATGTATAGCTCTTCAAGCGTAGGGACGTCCTTGAGTGGTGACAAATCGCTTATACGGTTGGACTGAATGCTCAGTAGTCGAAGGTTAGGCATACCACCCAGACCAGTGAGCTCAGTAATCTTGTTCTTGGCCAACCAAAGCTCTTCGATCGCCTTTAGAGAGTCGAGATTCTTGATTTCGCGAATGCGGTTCGATCCAAGCTCAAGAGATGTCAACTTATCCAACCCCTCCAGCCCCTCGATTTTGCCAATCTTGTTGGCGACAAGGTATAATTCCTTGAGTTTTGTCAAGTGGTTGATGTGCTTGATATGCTTGATTTTGTTGAAGCTCAGGTCAAGGCTTGTAAGATTTGTTAACTCGTCGAGGCCGCGAACGTGCGAGATGAGGTTGTCGTAGAGGTCAAGGTCTTCGAGGGTCTCGGCTAGGGCGGATAGGCCGTCGATTTGCTCGATGCTGTTTTGGCGGAGGCAGATACGGGAAACGTTCTTGAAGCGTTCGAGGCGTAGAGAGGATATCGAAGCGATTCGAGAGTGCGAACACATAATTTCGTCCGTCTCGGGATCTTCGTCATCGAGCAGATCTGCACGTGTTAGTCCAAACTGGCCCTATGTAAGTTGATGTGCAGCACATACCCTCATCGGCGTCGATCTGCTCTCCCTTCATGACATTCTCGTCGTCAGAGTAGTCAGAATCCGTGAGAGCCTCTGGATTTGTCATGGAAGCCGACTTTGGCATGCGAAGCTTGCCATCCCAACCCTTGCTGTTCCTGAGGCCAGGGCTTGCCTCGCCATCTGGGCGCGGTGAAGGCTTGTCGCTGTCACTGGGGACTTCGATGTGCGCATGGCCGTCGTTTTCTTTATCGGATCCAGGCATGATTGTGAGTGCTGAGCTCTCTTAGAGCACGAGATGGGCGATGATGTAGTTGTTCACGAAGATTGGCGGTAATGGCGGGGCAGATGTGATGCAAGTTTGTAAGCGAGTTTTGAGTCTAGCGAGAGAGACGTTGACGATTTGAGATTGTGGGGGAGACGGGAGGGACGGTAAAGAAGAGAGAGGGAGAAAAGGTGAGGGATGGGATTCTGAAGAACGTGACGGAGGCGGGAAAAAGCTGATTAAAAGCTGAGAAATTGACCTGAAATATCGGGTGCTTTCCACTCCCACTTCCACTTGCACTTCCACTTTGGGCCTCTGTTTATGGATGGTTGGTTCCTGAGGGTGCCTTACTTTACCTGCAGGACACAACAGCAAGTGTTTGGCGGGGCTTAAACCGTTGTAACTTTATGGGTGACATTATGATATCACCTCAATAATCAGACCATGAGACAGATTAATCAGATTGAATCCGCCTCAATTGATCGAAAAGTAGTACAAATTGGTTAATTATTAGCATCTTCTGAAAGAATTGAGTGAAATATTTATGAGATATTTATTATCACTACACCCAACAATGAAGTCAGATACATCTCACCATCAGCTGTCGTCTCCCTCATTTTCACTGCACATCATCCCCAATTCGCACAGTCGCATATCCCTCAAGCCCAGTCGCGTTCGAACATGTCATAAACCTGGACCCCTTGCACCTAACTACTTACATCAATCCACGTTTCTCCCTCCCCTTGCCAGGCGCTTCTTTGATCGCCAGCTCAGCTCCCATGGCCTCGCATGCCATCACCATATCGGCCATGCGCTCGCGAGGCGTTTGCATGAGGAATCAGCCGCGTATATGGACACATGCAATTCTGAGGCCTCATCTGGGCCGCGCTAGGTCCCTGCATGTTCCGCCTTTTCTCATGCCGCCGTTAGTATTTACTGGTTTGTTCGTGGCATTGTGGAGTTGGAAGTGTTTGATGATGGTTCTGTTCCAGAATACGATCATCTACAATCCGTTCTTACCACCTAACTCCCGGAGTTTGACCATTGAGGAGTTCTCCCGCGATTGTGGACGTGTGAAATGGAGGGAAGAGAGAATTAAGTCATTGGATGGAACAGAGATTGCCTTGTGTGTAGCAGATGTTCCCCCAGCATCTCAAGTGAGTGCTGGTAAAACAGAGACACCAGTTTACATCCTCTACTTTCAAGGTTTGGCACTCTTATAGACAAACCGCACAGTAACTTATTCAGGTTTATAGGGAATGCATCGTCGTTACCGCCTAGACTGCCTGATCTCTCTTGGATCATACGGCGAGCACATGATAACGAGCCCTCAGTCAACTACACACTGGTTTGTCTGAGTTATCGAGGGTATTGGACATCTCATGATAGACCATCAGAACCAGGCATAAATCTTGATTCACAAGCAGCACTGCAATGGATAGCCCAATTACATGAAAGTAGATCAGAGAATGCTGATCAAGAGAAACCAACAGCACTGCTCTGGGGACAGAGCATTGGCTGTGGTTTTGCAACTAATCTAGCAGCCAAAGGCCAATTCCCTCCAGGCATAAAACTTAACGGTATTATTCTGGAAACACCCTTTACAAACGTCCGAGCAATGCTCCAAGCATTATATCCACAGAAGTGGCTTCCATACCAATATCTTTGGCCATTTCTCCGAAACCACCTGGACAGCTGGACCAACCTCGGCATGATAGCCAAGAGATTCCCAGATACGCCACCGGGGATATACATAGTAGAAGCCGGAAAAGATGAACTTGTACCTGCCAATCACGGCGAGGAACTGCTTCAGCGATGCCAACACGTTGGACTCCCAGTGGAGCGCCAGAAGGTCCGTGGGGCACTTCACAACGAAGCCATGGTGAGAGTCTCGGGCAAACAAGCACTTGCGCAGTCCATCTCGACGGCTGCAACACGGGCACGGGCACAGGACTTGTTAGGGAAAGGAGAAGATGTGAACAATGCAGGGAAGGGTTCGACTTGAAACTGGTCAAGTTGAGGGGCAAAACGTCCAAGTCTCGAGTTCTCTGGCGTGAATTCGGGACATATCGGTCATCTGCAGCCGTGGCGTACAGGGATCTTAAGTGTGTGTGACAGGAAATGCCGTCACGGTCAACCGTATAACGGGCATTGCCAGCGTCGATGCCCTCAAACCTCAGGGAGGTTTCTCATCCGAGCCTTGCACTAAGGGTCACTAGAACCCAACAGGCTGTGTCGAGTGTGGAGGTGGTGGGAGCTATGTCAGGTACCTTACCTTGGTTCCCCTGGTTAAATCACAAATCATACCCACCGACCAAAGGCTAAAAGATCCACTATCAATTAAAACAGCATGGGTTTAAAGGACAAAGTTGTGGTAGAGAGTGTGCTTGGAGGGGAGAAGCTGTTATGTGAAGTCGTGAGAATTAGATAGGCAACGGGGCCTCGTAATGGCCATACATCATCAACCCGATTGAGCAGGACCTTCAATTGACCTCAATTGATTCTACAAGAGCTGACGATTCAGATGATGCAAAAAATGACGAGGCTCGACCATACTTCAAGAGCCTTGCAGCTCCATAGTCGAGCATGCTTTATCATGCAGTCCCATGAGCTTGAGTGCTTCTGCCTTGAGGCGTTCCCCATTCAGCACGCAAGGTCCCCATAATTAATCATCCCAGCACCACCAACAGTGGAAGCACATGCTGTATCGATCCCTAATTTGTTATGATGCCCTCCCCGAGACTTTGGTCAGCTTCAATTAAGTCAAACCGCTAACAAGGCCCCCTTACCTTTAAGCCCATGCTTTCGTTTGTTTTTCCTTTTCCCAGCCCCTTTTCCTCTGTGACTCCCATTCAATCCCTGTTCATATTTTAACAGCAGACGCCCTTGAATTGATCAAAACACTCTTTTTTGCGTCACGTGTTCTGGCGTCAATATCGTGGGCCACTTTTTCCACTCTACACGTACCCCCTTCTTAGCATACGCGTCTGGGGTACTACCTATCACCACCGACGGGGCTGACTCGCCTCATGCAAAGGAGAAATGGATGGAATGGATGGCTCATTAGCGGGGGTAGCACTGCATCAGGCAGACCATCTCGTACTGTTCCGCACGGGGCATCCATCTCGAGTTATAAAGATGGTGTGTCTTCTCCCATCTCGTAGTTGTTCTTGTATCTTGAGACGAATCAGAAGAGTGATCATTTCCAATCACTATTTGAACCTGAGGTAGGTTTCAATTTTCCAAAATACCCAACGATATTCTTCCGGCGTCTTCTTTCATCTGCCTCATTCTTTTGTTGTTGCCTCGTTCTGTCTCTGCCTACTTCGCCGTCAACCTCGTTATCGGCCCAACGAGTATAAAACAACTCAGCGATCCCATCATTTAATAATCAAAAAAACCACTTTCACTCGAAACCTCCTTCAGAAATCATCAACATGTTCTCCTCCTCCAGACGCCACGAGAGCTCAAGCAAGAGCTTCTCAAAAAGCCACAAGGCCAGCAAATCGAGTTCTTCTTTCAGCAAAGACAGTGGCATCACCAAGCGAAGACATGAGTCTCGCCATCGCCGACCAACAATGACTTCCATGACCAGTGCCAGTGGTGATACTATGATGGATAAGTAAGTCACTGTTTTCTTCAGTCCCCGAATCGTCACTTACACGATTCAGCAACAACATGGCTTCCCCTATCGTCACTCTCGTGGTTGGCAGCGAGCAACGTCTCTTTGCCGCTCATGAAGACGTTCTTGCCACTAGCCCTTTCTTCAACAATGCTCTACGAAATGGATACATGGACGTCGCCAGCAAACGAATCTCTCTTCCCGATGAAGAACCCGAGATCTTCAGCTCTGTTCTTGAGTTCCTTTACAAGGGAGACTACACTCCCCGTCTCGTCCACAACAAACGTCGTAACTCGTACGAACTTGAAGCTGCCAGCGAAGAACAGCGTGCTGCTGTTGAGAGCACAGTTTATCATCGGGGCATCGACGGTGATCTTCTCAAGGACACTGTCATCTACTGTGCGGCGGAGAAGTACGGTCTTGATGAGTTGAAGAAACTGTCGCTGCGAAAGCAAGGGCTGCGTATGTTTTCAGTCTCTCCCTTTCTAACCTTTTACTGATGACTTTTTCAGAATCCGGAATCCAATGCAGCACCATCCTTGCGTCAGCAAGATATGCCTACGCCAACACTCCTGATACTGACTCCAAGCTACGAGCTCATTATCTTGCACTCATCATTCGCTCACGAAGCACTTTCAAGCGAAGTGGTACAATGCAACTCGAGATGTACAACGGTGGCACTCAACTTTTCTTCGATCTTTTTGTCGCTCTTTGCAATCATGTCGATGACATCTCAACCGCACAGTGAGTTTTAAGTCTCAGCATTTATCTCACACCAAACGCTAACAAGACCATAGAAACACTCCTCGCTCAAACCGCCACTTCTCTTAATGCACCTGCTTCTCTGCATGGATTTTACTCCCTTTTAATGAAACATGAATTTCCTTTCTCTTCGATACAAGGCGTCGACTTCGCAGTACTGACAAATACCTTAAAACTAAAGAAATACTGGGGTGGAGTTCAGGCACTTTATTGATATCTTATGCACGGAGTTCTAACGGTTGAAATTCGGCGTGGACTTTTCTTTTCTGTACAACTATTATTCTTACAGACCCCTAGAGGGTTCGACTACTATTTGGAGCAGGGGTTTTGGGATTTCGGCCACGCTGCACGCGAGCCGGTTGCTTGATATTGGATTTTTCACGATGATTTTGCGCTGAGAATACCAAGACTGTCATCTGAGATGGATGGACCAAAATATGTATCATTATTCACGACGCTCGTTTTCACGAACTTGAACAGAGCGAGCTTTCAAATACATTTTATGCCTTACACTACTTTGTTCGCTGTGCTTCCTTCAGTGAGATTCCAAAAGTCCTGTTGAGAACGGCAAATGTGGCGTCCAACAAGGTTCGCCAAGGACCAGTTACATCGTGAAACACAAGTCGCTTATAACGGAAGAGATCCCCGGTTGTGAGTCACGCTGTCGGATAAGGTGCGATCTAACTTGTGAGGAAGCAAGCGAACCATGCAAACTGCGAATGTGAAATGTGGGGGGCTCAACAACGTCTCGCATTTGACAAAAGGTCCGAACTGTCCGACCATGGCTACCGAGTAAGTAGACGCATGGGAATGTGCTTTTTCTGAAGCATCAATAGTTGAGGAAGAGCAAGGACGAGGGTGCAGGCTCGAAGTTGCGAGACGCAAGGGTGGTTCACGGTGTTATTCTCAAGCGTGAACATGGTGCAAAGATAACCGGAACAAGCAAGGAGGTCAAATCAGCGCAACTGTGAGCTGGGCTGAAAAAGCAAATGCAAAACCGACATAGCTGAAAGTGCTTTATGATTTGTTGGCGCCAGCGTCATTCTGACGGTTTCGGTGTCTATCCACTCTGCCTCATGCTACTAGAGTCTCTTACAGTAGTAGTCGTCAGTTTAAGAAATGCAGCTAGGCTCTGAAGCTTCTCTCACGTCCGTCAGGCGTGTCTTAGCCAATAGCCTTAGCCTGCAGTCTCACAATCCTGTGCCGGGGAAGGCGCCTTTCTTGGACAACACCACGATGCCTCGTTCTCGTGCGATATAGCCTTTCATAAGTTCCTAAACAAACAAACGTTAGTGACTCAGATCTTTGTAAGGCAGAGGTGGAGGGTGTGTAGATAAAGAGCCCTCAATGCCCCAGGCAGACACTTGGCTAAGGCAGCAATTTGGTGACGATTATATAGTCAACTGACTGCCACGCAGATGCCAACGACAACTCTCAACCATTTTGGGCCAAAGAAGTTACTGGACCGGAAAGGCAGCCAGCGCCTTATCCACACTAGGGATTCGTTAACTTACTTTGTAAATCATATTGGCCAGCATGCACTCGACTTCATCCGGGTCGACCGTATGACCGCTTCCCATGCTAACTGCAGCCTGGAACTCGGCCACAGGTATTCTTGTACGACGAACCGGGGTCGTCTCGCCCTCTTTTGGTTCATCAAAGCCACCAGCAATGAAGACCTTACGTAGCAGGTTACGCAAGGCGATGTCTCGGCCTCTCTCAAGGGTAAGGTAAATACGCCGCTTGACGAACTCGGCCTCACCATCTTGTAGAGCCTTATCGAAGGCTTGTAGGTTGCCGGATTTGATACAGTTGGCCAGAGGCAGGAAGAGTCCCTGTAGACGAGGATAATTCTCGAGAAGGGCTTTGGTAGGAAGGACATGACTGGTGAGGAGGCGGCATGGAATGAGGTAGGTCAGGATTCGCCTATAGCTATGTTAGTATATGTTTCACGGCTTGTGTCGATACTTCACTCACTCGGATTGACGGAGAGCGTCTTTGTGACATAGTTGCCACGCTTCATTAAGATGGGATTCGGCCTCGAATATTGTTAGTTGACAGCATTGACGACATTGGCGAGTAGCTGTAGACTCACCTTATTGTAATTCTCCTCAAGGAATAGTAATACGCCTTCGTAAAACTTGAAAGTCACTCGCTGGGACTTTGGGAACATTTCCAGAGGCGGCATATCGCCCTTGTCATTGTACACAGCCAGCGTCTTGAGAATAGTCCGCGACAAGGAAGCCGAGTTCAACTTGAAGTAGGTCTTGAAGAGAAGGTTGATGACGAAGTAGATCCCCCATTTCCGTGATTCCTCGAGGGGTGCTCTGGACACAATCAGCCAATATCAACGTGCAGGAGTATGATGGCCATACCTGTCATTTAGACAAAGCGAAAAGATACGTTTGAGATGTCCTTCGCAGTCTCTTAATTGAAGTTGCTTATCAGTTTCTGGGTCGAAATCGTCCGATATCAACGAAGCTCCAGGGCCAGTATCAAAAGTCTTTGCCTGGCGCTCCTCGTCGGATTTGATCGCAAATAATCGCAGGTACTTGCCCACCATATAGAGTGAGGGGATAGTCCACGCTTCGAAACCATGTGAGTTGTATCCGCGGATGAGTACTGAGGTCAGTTCCTTCCATGCCTCATATACTTTAGTCCACGTAGACTATGTAAGAATTAGTATGATGTTCTCAGAGCTACCTATACAAGCCTCATACCTTCCTGCTCTCTCCCGCCAAGATCTCAGCAACAGCTTTCCAATATGAGGTGTACACCTCTACCCAGCCTGTACTTTCATCATGGCTCATTTTTCTTCGATGAGATGTGCTGCTCTTGACGAAGTGCTTGATGTCGCCCTTAACGCTGTGAGAATTCGTACTACGCCAAACAGCCATGAGGCGATGAGGGTCATCTGGTGGGGCAACAGGTGATAGTGTTTGCGCGAGTTTGTAGCCATTTTTCTGGGAATGGGCTTCCGCAAACTGATCGAAGAGGGTATTCATGGTTCCTGTATTAGACAGGCAGGATCTTATGCTCAGTAAGAGTGCTGGACGTGGTTCAAACTGAGCATGAGCAGAATCGAAATGGATGACAGCAGTTTAACGAATGACTAAATGATCCAGTAACAAGGTCGCGAAAAGTTCAAGTCTGTATTACCAAAGTTTGTGATGTTACAAGTCGATCAACTGGCCTCTCACTCTGTCGTTGAACTCATCTTCCCTCTTCCCAACTTCTTTGACTTGCCCGCCTGCGTTTCTGATTGGTCATTGGACCCACTGTCGTCCAGAGCTCCTTCTTCGATACCGCACGTGACGCTGAACTGAAGTGGAGAATCGGTCGACCAATCGCTAACGGGGCCTAAGCCCTCCGGAAGGTACGACCCACCTGCTCTTGCCCTCCTAATCGCACACTTTTTTATCTTGCGATCTTGCAAACTTGCCATTTACTAACCTTCCAGTCAATCACCAGAAGTCACCGTAAGTGCATACCAGGACTCATACAGGGAAACCCACTGACAATAATACAGATGGGTAAGCAGTTTTTCTATTTTATGCGCTCGATTGCAACGATGCCGCCCGCCGGAGGATTATGACGACGAGAAACAAATTTCGATATTTCTTCACAACTTGCTACGAAGGGACAGAAGGACGAAGGACCACCTCTCAGCTACTGCAGAACATCGACGACTACTCACACAATTCTCGATATGCTTGCTGAAGCGGGGCTTGTCAAAATTTTGATCGAAGAGTCGATTTCGAATTTCGTCAACACCTCGACTTGGTACTAGCACCACGCACTCGAAATTTCGATTTGATCCTCCGGCTCGGCACGCGGCATCACAACAACAAACATCATCACCTGCAACGTCCAATACTGACAATGTCTTCAGGCCGTCTTCAGGAATACGAGGTCATTGGGCGCCACTTGCCCACCGAGGCTAACCCTACTCCCGCCCTCTACCGCATGACCATCTTCGCTCCCAACGAGACGGTCGCCAAGTCCCGATACTGGTACTTCTTGCGCGGTCTCAAGAAGGTCAAGAAGGCCACTGGTGAGATCGTCAGCGTCAAGACTGTACGTAGCAAGAATCCACACGACGGGAAGCAATGGTCAGGCTAACTGGGAATTTCAGATCCACGAGAAGCACCCTCTCAAGGTGAAGAACTTCGGCATCTGGATCCGATACGACTCTCGTTCCGGCACGCACAACATGTACAAGGAGTACCGTGAGCTGTCCCGAACAGATGCTGTCGAGTCTCTCTACTCCGACATGGCTGCCCGCCACCGTGCTCGTTTCAGGTCCATCCACGTACGTCCAACTCTGTCGATCAGCTACTCATCACAGACGCTAACAAACTCTAGATCCTCCGCGTCGTCGAGATTGAGAAGACCGAGGACATCAAGCGACCCTACATCCGCCAGCTGACCCAGAAGGGACTCAGCTTCCCTCTCCCCCACCGCATCACCAAGGAGAACACCAAGAAGCTCTTCAGCGCGAAGCGACCTTCCACTTTCGCTTAGAATGATTTCGGTTTAGAGGACGGTTGGGGCTCTGCGGGTGTTACAACGGATCATGGAAATATCAACTGACTTTGCTCAATAAAACGGGCATTGAATGAACCAAAAATTCTGAGCATGCGGATGCTGCCTGGTGTGAAAACAATTGATTGGGATTTAAAAAGTAACAAAGACTACCGATTGTGAACTATCATGTTGACTCACCTGTCCCGCTCCCTGGAGATGTTTCTATCTGTGTATCGTTGAAAAACTCTGTCCAATATGTCCATTCCATAGGCACGCCTTGCTCCAAGCCCATACCAAAGTCGAGATTCAAAGTCTCTGGTGGATCGAACAGTATCGAAGGATCCATACTGCTCGTGTCGTACTGTGATGCCAAGCCTGGCCCAGATGAAGGAATATTCATCTGTTGGTTTGTACCATACTGCAATGGTTGAGCCATATTATTCATAGCTGGGGGTATGAAAGCTGTTGCAGGGTCCAGGTTCATGCTGGAGTTGAAATCCATACGTTTGAGAAGCGCTTCGGTTCTCGCCGCCCTCGCTTTCTTGAGCAGCTTTTTGATAGGTCGCCAAAGTGAACCTTTCGCTGTGTCTGCAATGTGCTCTCGCGACGATGGAAATGTTCTCTCCACGACCACCCAGGCCTTGTCTACCAACTCTCCCTCTGTCTGCACGCAGAGTTCTGCTAATGCAACCGCGAGAGGATGCCATTGCACATAAGTGTCTGTCCACCAGGCAAACCGATCTTCCCACTGGTTCTTTGTCATACGCTCTCGCAGCTCAATAATCGAGATCGCAGTACGCAACATGGTCTCTTTTGATACGCGAGGTCGGTCGGGAGCTGGTCCACCGGTGAAAGGATATTGAATATTGAGCCAAAGCTTTAGAATGACGATGCGAGCAATTTCAGAGGCGTAAATAGAGGGGAGATGTGAGGGTTTGGCAGTGTGGATGAAGCTAGTTTCCAGTTGACGTATATGAGAAATAAGCTCCTCTTCGGTATATAAGAAATGTTCTGGTTCGCCTCGAGGGCTGTAATGCGGGTGCGATATGAAGCCGAAGATGCCTGAGCACATAGCAGTACATAAACATACAACGTTCTCGGCAGGCGTTGTTTTGGGTATCAAGGGACCTATAGAATCAGGTCCAAAATCATCATCATCAATGGGGGTGGGCTCTGCTGTATCAAAGCCTGACCGGGTAAGTGTTGCATCAGAACCGCGGTCTTCTGACCCGCGGATGTCGAGAACAACGATGAAATGCCATAAACGGCGCCTCATCTCGGCGACAAACGGTGTGAAGCGGTGGCCGTCACCATCTCGATGAAGGTTAAGTCCTTGGGCAATTCGGATTACAAGTGATGTAAGAACCCAAGATGTCCGGTCGTGTAAGTGAACACGCATCATGCTTGTGTAGAGCGTCAGGGCTTGCAGAGGCTCGATCTTGGTTGTGCTGAGATAGTCCGCTTCGGCGAGTGCCCGCTCCACCGCAACACGGTATCGCCTTGTGAGAATTTCTTTGTTTTCACCCAATTGCTTCAAACACGATTCTGGTGTCAAACAAACAGCTGCACAGAAGTAGATGGCGAATAAGACAGCGTTGATCTCGGCGGTGAATGTGTGTGTAGTCGGTGACTCAATGTAAGCTTGGAAATGTTTGCTGATGGTTGGTCGATGCAGAATCTTCATGAGAGGATCGACGTTGCGGGTGTAAATCGTCCAGAGCCGTATCATCATATTCGGTGGAGGGTGTATTAGCGGTTGCCTCGATGTGTAATCAGAGTTTCCAAGTAAGAAGCCCGAAGGACCCGTAGATGCCATATCTACTGACTCTGGGCTTTCGCCCTCTTCTTCCTCATCACTGTCTTCAGAAGGTTGATTCAACGCTTGTCGAATTCCCTCAACCTCAGCACATAAATTTCCCCAAAAACCAGAACCGAGATACTGTTCGCCAGTCTCTAAATTAGCAGCCTGCGCTGCTACTGCTTGGGACTCATCACAGCGGTTATCCAGCGTTGCCGAAAGTGAGGTTGAGCCTTGGAGACTCTGGATGTCCCCCTCATCCAATTGCTTCAGTTTGGCGGGGTCAGCCTGGTTGACGATGCTCTCAAGACGACTGATCCTGTCAAGTAATTCACTCTGGCGAGGTCTTGGAGCACGTCTTGTTGGTTTTCTTGAGGGAAAGACACAGTCGAGGCCAAAGCGAGAACATTGGCCGCATAACGGTTGTATCTTGTCGCATTTGATTTTGCGTGTGCGACAGTTTGAACAGCTCAGTACTTTGGCCGGACGGCCTTCACGGGAGCTCATTCTGGGCGATAATGGCGAATAATATGTGAATAGTTATGTTGGTGAGTTAAGCCGAGACTGCCGCAGTGATTGTCTCAAATAATCATGGCGTTGAAGTCGTTATATGCGTTGAAGTTCAACTTAAAGCAAGACAAAGTAAGCAAATAACAGCAAGAATTGATAATCTGTAGCAGACAGACAGAAACAGAGGAAGTGCCGGCGCGGTCCCACCCAACTTGAGTTTAGTGACGTTTAGATTTTTTTGGGTGACATTTGTCTCTTGTCTCGACCCTGATTCCCTTCCTGCCTATCAAGTTCCCTGCATAAATTAGCATGCATTGCAATCCTAAGGCTGAGTGAGGCTAGCCTTATTGACTCTCAACGGTTTTAGTTAGGCCAGACACATGTTGAACAGGCTTGGGGATGGCTAGAAACTGAGACTTTGAACCTAAGGAATTGGTTAGATAAAGTTATTATAAAATAGACAAATTCTAGCAGGTCTTTAATTAGTGAGTTTTCGCACCTTGATTCCAGTTTCAAGCCATCTAACGCCTATGAGGGCACACGTAGTGAACGCGAATATTGCCCCAGTTGTCGGGTGCCGAGGGGTACTTTTGTCACACCTGAAATTGAAGCCTGCTGATTCGACTCACAATCAACGGTCGTGATAGCCCATGACTCACAATTCTGCGACATAGTACAGATGGTATAGACAAACTCGGAGTGGAAACGGAGGGAGATGGAAGATATATGAGGTCTAGAGCTTCTCAGGGTCAGAACGTTTACAGACTTGCATTCACGATAGGCAACTCCGCAATCAACTCAACTTACCCTAAACTTTCAACATGGAGTCCAAAAAACCTTCGTCAATTGACTTTGTAACAGTCAAGACAACACTTCCCGTTTATCCACTTCCACCAAATCATGAACGAAACACTTTTCGATCAGAACGTCTATCGATGCGTCATATGACTGAGGATGATTTCGGTTTCCTTCGAACTCTTCGCACATGTCCAGATGGCATGAAATGGTCGTCGCAAGGAGGTCCCGATATTGAGATAGAACAAACTGAAAAGAGTCTAAGTCTTCGCCTACCTCCAAAGGACGGCGAGAGGTACGATTGGGTCATCTCCCTCATCGAGACAGGTGAGCCCATCGGATTAGGGGGTACCTGTGTATGGTCGAGTGAATTAGGCTGGCCGGCTCTGGGATACATCTTTCTGAAAGAGCATTGGGGCAAAGGCTATGCGTCTGAGTTTATGAAAGTCTACCTCGATGAGTGGTGGTCGCTCCCGAGGAACGAAGTTGAGCTCACAGTGGACAAGAACACAATTCTCGAAGATGACGGCGATGTCAAACAGGAGTGCATCTCAGCCATCACACTGAGCGAAAATGCCCCCAGTCAAAACGTCCTCAAAAAGGCTGGTTTCAAATTCGTGTCGTCGTGGACGGAAGCTGATACCAGAGACGAGTTTCAAGAAGTGACCCTACATGGGTTTGTTGTTCGCAAGGGAATGGTTGTCGTTTAGCCAAGCAAAGTCGACAACCGAATAAGGCTATAACACAGGCCCTTTGACCAATCGGCCTGATCCGAGAACGAGGGTCTTTGATCAATAACGATGCAGGAAATGGACAAGGACGCGGCCGGACATCTGAGGAAGTCCGTGATAGTTTCCGGGTCCGGACGGGGTTCCACTTTTCGCCGATATATATGACGATGACTTCAGCAGCATCAACTTGTTGTAGATTTTCAAGATAATTGAGAATGTTATATGAATATTAAATTTACCTCATTATTTTCAGAATGCCCATCTCTATCCCCCTTCCCTCTCTCGTGGCCACTGCCACAGGCATCACTGGCTCGGCCTATGCATTTGGTAAGACTATAAAGTCAAATCATAAGACACTGGTTGACAATTCTAGGTTTCATCGCCTCTCTTTCACTTGCTGGCATCCCCGCTGCTCTGCAACTACCAGGACCCCAAGGTGTTTCCGTTTGGCAGGTTCTCTCCAACCGTGGATTCGCTCTCATGCCCAAATTTGCTGGAACAACAGCAATCGCCTATCTATACGCCGCCTATACAGCTCACCAGCAAGGCCGTAACTGGAAGGGGCTGGCTGCCAGTGCTGCTTTGACGGTCTCCATCGTTCCTTTCACTATTATCTTCATGAGTTCGACAAACGACCTCTTGTTCAAGGCGTCTGCGGGAACCTTGGATGCTTCACAGGAGGACGTGGCTACGCTGATCGGAAGATGGGGGGTTTTGAACTTGGTTCGAAGTCTGCTTCCTCTTGCTGGAGCGGCACTGGGTTTCTCAACTCTGCTCAGGGAAGAATGAAGATGTGACATGGGGGTAAACCATCGTAGGGCGGGTAAAATTAAACAAAACAATGGTGTAGCAGAAAAAGTTAAACTCGTCGCAATCACTACATTCTGCATAAAGAAAACCTGTATTTTATTTATCCTTCAATAGGAGATGTGCCGATCTTGACAAAAGAGTACTAGAGCTTCATTCTCCTCTGCTAAAAGGCTTTGATAACGCTGCCCCGAAGTAATCGTTGAGATAATTCCATCTAGATACTGCTCCCATTCGCTCGTTTTGAATCCAGTGGTTAAGTTCCCATAAAGCAATTGTTGCCAGACCTTTCCTTGCTAGATGCTTCCCTCAGTTATCCCCATAACCATAGCCCAGTGATCTGATTCATTCCTAAAAAGTCCCCATCGCTGTCAACTAGTTCATAGCTCATACCATCATAGCCCCCTCACTGATCCTTCTCAAAATCCTTGATGAGCTTGGCGCATTTGCCCAGATTCTTCTTAGGCTCCCAAGTGTTCTCCTTATTGCCAAAACCCTTCCACTTGACCTGGTAGTAAAGCACCTTGGTATCAGCGTCAACCTGAGAATCAATGATTTTCTCAACCTCCCATTCGGTAGTAGACTCGCCACGCGTAGCCTTCTTTCTGGCAGGAGAGCTTCTCTCTGAGGCTGTTTCGACTTTGGTCACTCTTGTCTTGGCTGGAGGACGACCGCGACCTCTTTTTCCAGAAACGGGCTTCTTCTTCTCCGCGCCACAAGTATCCTCATCCTGAAGGCTAGCAGTCGATGCAACACGCTTAGAACGACGAGGTGGAGCTGAACTGTTCACTTGCGAGCGACGCTGGCGCTTGACTGGAGGGGCTGCCTTTGCATCTGCGGCTTCTTCATCGCTCTCTTCTCCCGGAGAAAGAGCGCGCTTCTCGGGCTTGGAGTCTTGTTCAGTTTTCTCAGGCTCAGGAGAATTGAGTTCCTCTTCGGAACTCGAATAGTCCACAAGATCAGATTTGATTTTTGGGATGAGCTCTTCCTCTTCTTCTTCATCCTCACCCCCCTCGATACTAGCACGAGGCCTAAGATTTTCATATAAGCAAGCGAACCTAATGCGCCAAAGTATAGAGCTTAAGATCTTACCCGTTGTGCTCCTCCATAGGGGACTTATCGCGTGCGTAGAAGACAGTGGGCTTAGACTTGGAAGGCGGCATCTTGCTGGAGAGTGAAAGAGAAGTGGAAAGATTTGACGCTGCGACACCTATGTCTTCTTTAGGTAGACTTCAAGTCCTTGTGTGAATATGCTCGTTGTAGGAAAATCGTGTTGCGGATGGTGTTGCGCGACTCTGACTTTGACTTTTCATCAAATCGGCAAAGCTTTAGAAACAGGGTGAGATGAGATTCACCTGTGCTCATAAATATAGTTAATACCTGACTGAATTAAACGGGGCAAAGAAAAGGTGAAGGGCGGATTTTTTGAAAAAAGAAAATAAACAAGTAACCCGACGCGTTGGCAGTGATGGCAGCTGCTAAGAGCCGAAGCGGTAGAGGATGTGCGACCTGGAGGATCGTAAAGTTGGTAGGCAGGTAAGTGAGGTGGATGAAGGTGGGAGAGAGACTACAGTCATTGATCGGGGAATATACTACATTTGAGAATGAGCAATAGTCGACTACGTTATCGACCACTTGATATGATACATTGGCCAAATTCTCTGTTACAATAAGACTGAGTATTTGTTAACGAAGACCCCTAAACTAATGTATGCATCTATGCTTTCTTTTGTTCCCGCCAATCTGCAAGGTTCCGTTTGATATGAGATCACTGCCCGGATGACCAAAGTGATAGACTTCGACATGCTGATAATGAGAAGAGAGACCGACTACGATTCACTACTCAAGCTCTTCCACCTCATCGTCTCTGAGTTCTCTGAAACGACCCTCCCTCAAGGCGGTCTCCACCGGGTTCTGAACGTCAATAATGCCTGTCTTTTTCAATCTAAATGCCTGTTAGCTCTGTGCAACGAGTGAGTAGATAGAAATTGTGAACTTACCGCTCAAATAACACAAAGAGCCTTTCAGCCTCTCGTTCCTTTTCCTCCTCCGTCATCTCAGGCTCGTCAACTGGCTTCTCAGCATCAACAAATTGGCCAGTGATGGGGTTGACTGGCTTCTGCTCCTTGGCCGCCTCACCAGCGCCGTGAGCCTCTGCAACCGAAGCTGGAATAGGGATGTTATTTTGGAACAGAAAGCCAGATGCAAAGCCGTAGCCAACGTTCTCGACAAACTTGGAGGCATCCTTATCAGATAGCTCGAAGAGCACATGCTGGATCAGGTTGCGCAATGACGGGGCCATGGCGTTGTTGCTGTTTTGGAGTAGTTTGGCTGATAAGCTGTGTCCTTTGCCCAGAACATCCTTTCTCTGCTCTTCCGTCGGCAAGAGCTTTTCGCGAATGAACGCTTTCGTAGAATCAGGCGCATGCTCGTATATCGACCTTACGAGGCCAAGGACTGGGACAATGGAAGCATCCTTCTGATTGTCGGGAATTGTTCGAATGGAGACATCTAGGATGTCAATCACCCTAGATACTACCCTCTCAGGATCGCCCTTGGGGTGAAGAGCCTCCTGGTTCTCTGGGGTATTCAGGTCAAGATTAAGGAAGCCGTTGATGATGAATCCGACCGGAGGGTCAAGCGGCTTCGTTTGGGAAACGTCAGCCTTGAACAGTACAGCTATCAGATGAGGGACTGCAGGATTGAATAATGAGGCCTTCTCTTTACACCAATGTGTAACGTTGAACAAGAGCTTTGCGGTTTCGGTGAGCGCCATGTCTTGCATGGGGTCAGCCTTGGCCTTGGTGTCCATTTCCTTTGCATGCTTTGCTAGGTTGTTGATAATGCGATCGGCCAGTTTATCTTTATCGAGGAGTTCCTTCAGGTCGATCTTTGTTTCATATGTGGTCAGGAACAAGATACGGGAGTTGAGAAATTCATCTTCATAATTTCCAGTGTCTAGTTCTTTGATGGCTTTCGGAGCAAAACCTTTGTCGACAAACATATGCCGTGTAGGAGGGACGAGAAGCATCAAATTAGCTATAACCTTCAGTGCAGCCCGAGCTGATTTGGTAGATGGTTTATCATAGGCATGGCAAAGGAGCATAGTGAAACCCTGACAGCAGTTAGCAATTCTTCAAATCATTTGACCCTCATATGAGAGCAGGGGTGCACTGACTGCTTCCGAGAAGAGAGGTTCGGCATTACTGGGGTCTCGACTGTATAGCTTAAGCTTTTCTAGAGCCAAGGCGCGGTCTGTCCACAGCATTAGGAGAGGATGCATTGCTATTCTTTCCAGTCAGGAGACTCACCATCTGGAAGAAACTGATCTTCTTCGAGATCTTCGGTGAGCGCTTCGACCAGTTCCGTGACATCTTTGAGCTTCTGAGCCCCTGTGGGTAGACCAAAAGCTGGCTGAGCGGCCATGATGATTTGATGATGAGTGGAGAGGGGGATGTTGATGGGAGGTGTGATGGTTCAAGATGAGCGGGGAGAAGATGATGGAAACTGGACATCAGCCACTAACAAAATGTGTTATTGCATTTTAAGAAGGAGTACTAGAGGTAGTTTTGGAGAAATTGGTAAGTGTTCATAGCGCAGCAGGACATCATGTTTGCTCTTTCACTTCTATTTATGTAACTTTTGTAATTTATTAATGACAAGGCAATATCGAGGCGAGGTCCAATCCGTAGCTCTCTCTCGACCTGTTCTGGCATGTGCTTCACTGACACAACAGGGTCCAATGTACCTAGAACTTTATCGATAGCGCCTCCAGCCGATCTGTAGCGGGAACACGTAAAGTTTCGCTTACCTCAGCCATGAAAGACGCCTTGGGCGACAGACAGGGGGGTCGATTCTGGGGCGTCTGACGCGCACGGTCCCTGAATCTTTAATTGATTCGCGGTTGCTCATCTAAAAATCGCGTTCGCTTCGCGCGTTGGCCCGGAGAATTGAAGCGCGGATCGATCAAGCATTTACTTACGGATACTCCAGGTTCAGGTAGTTACTCACAGTCCTCAACGCTACGCAATATCACCATCTTCACTTACACCGACTCATTCGTTCTCTTTGCCATTGTATACAAATGTTTGCACTTTTTTAAGTCGCAGCAAAATCCACGGTTCCAATCTTAATCTCCTTAATATTCGCATGCGTTTTTAGTGGTTTCTCGGCCAATTCACTGCTGTCTAGATCGCCAATGCTGCCTGGCAGCCATGGCATCTTCAGCCAAGGCCACCACCCTCGACGAACTTTCTCCCCGACCGCCAACTCCTCCTCGAGAATCTTTTCCAGATAAAATAGCTCCTATGAAGGCTTCAGTCGGTCGTCCCATCGACCCAAGACTGAGTCTCCAGACACCACCAGGCGCTAATACACCATCGTCGAACGGGGCAACCAACACCAATTCAGGCTCGAGGCGGACAAGGAAGAAAGTCGAATGGTCAAGCCATACCGAATATCGAGAAGCCTCCAAGTTCTTCAGATCGTCGCCGATTACGACCCCTTCTGCTTCTTCGAGGCCCGTGAAGGGTATCTTGAAGCCGTCACCGTCTCCCAACCCTCTCGCTTCACCTCTTAATGGCCATCCCAACGGCCTATCAAGCCAGATTAGTATCGCCGAAATGTTGGACTCGACAATAAAACAACTCGCCGGTTCCGACCGGGACTCGCGACTCGATGCATACATGATGCTCTCTCGTGCTCTCAAGGCTTCCAACAACCTACCAGACCGGGTTGCCCTACAAGGCAAGATGAGCCTATTCATGTCCTTTATTGAACGAGATGTCAAATCCAAAAGAGATGAGGGGTCTCCTGACTCTTCTCTCATATTCCAAGCCCTCAGTCTTCTAACGACCTTTTTGCATTTTCCAGCCATTGCTTCTTCTCTCACATCAGACTTCGGCGTCTTCATAATCGACCATTGCATTCGATGCTTCTCGGACCCAGGAATCTCGAAGGACTTGGCACGCCACCTTATGCAAGTCGTTGCTTTCCAGTCCTTCTCCCCAAAAGTCATGTCTTCGGATCGAGTTGGTCGGTTAGTCACATCGTTGCACAACATCGAGGATCATTTGACTGGCAAGAGCATCATCATGGGCCGTATCCAGATTTACAAGCGTCTTGTGAGGCAATCTCGAAACCATATGGCTGCCCACACGGCCTGGCTAGAGGATTTGTTTAATGACATGCTCACTCCGATTCGAGACATTCGAGCGCAGGCAATTCTTTTGGGCACGGAAGCTGGCTTTTCGCTGCGAAATGAGAAGCCTGTGATGCGCAAGGTGACTGAGATTCTGCAGTCGACGGCGGACAAACAAATCTATATTCAGTATTACATCCAGCGCCTCGACACTATGCTCAAAGAGAAGCAACTCTTGTCAACGGTTCCACAGATTTGGGGTGCTGTGACCCTTTTCCTGCAGTGCCCTCTCAGTCGATGGCAACACTTTGCTCCATGGTTCAAGATTGCGCAGGACTCGTTCAACTGTACCGATTCACAGACCAAACTGGAAGCCAACTATGCCTGGAATCGCTATGTTTATCTTTCAATCACCAGCAACAAATTGCCCCCAAAGTCTCTGGGTGTATTGGCACAACCCCTAGCAAGCCAACTCCGGCGTAAATTCAGTTTGAAGCAGTCAGAGGAAGCCATGAAGCTTCGCAGAACAGTGATGGGTGGTATTTGCAACCTGTGTTACTATGCCTTCCGTCCTAGTCAAGATGTCACGTCGATCGACGCTGCCTGGGATACTATCCTTGCACCTATCACGCAACAACTAGTCCAGCTCGATGCACAAGCCGAGTCTTCTGCTGACTCCGTAACGCAAGCGACCCGAATTGTGACCGGACTGCTCGACGTTTCGACCCCAAGAAGCTGGAAAGACGAAAGGATCAAGGATGTTGCTCCTATAAGCCCTGAGGAGCTGCCTTCAATCGACTCAAAATGGGCTCGCCGGAATTCGGAGAAAATCTTTGGCCTTGTTGGACCAATTCTGGAGAAGAAATTCCACGACTTGGCTAATACCGAAAGTTTAGCCTATAGACTCTGGCAAGCCTTCGTTGGTTCTATTGCTGTCGCCTCGGCAAAGGATATCAAGGTGACTGACGAGACAGCGAGATTCATCGCCCAAGCTTTCGATTTATTGTCCAAGGTGTGGTCAACCGGGCTGCCTGAAGGGTCTGAGTCTGCAGGCACGAAGTATCTGTCGAGTGTCAGGCATTATGTCGATGTCCTTGTTCGCAACCTTGGCCTGCTCCCCTTCACCGAGAAGAAGCTATCTATGTCTCTTGCTAATACCTTTGAGCCTGCTTCAACTCCTAGCCGGATTGATCGCACTGACAAGTCAAACGGCACTGTTCAGACGCCGCTTTATCACCTATTTTCCATACTTTGTTCCAAGCCACCAGGATTGGCTGATGATGAAGATCTTGCCGAGTGCTTCTTAGCTGTCTTTGATCCATTCTTCCGAGGCAAATCTTCAAGAGCTCGAGTGGAGTTGTCGAGAGAGATGCTCCGACTCTTACCGCGAGACGCTCTTTCACCATACGGTCCATGGGTTCTCGCTGCTCAGAACATTCGTACTTTGCTGGATCAAAACCCATCGCCATCCGGCTCGCTACCAACCAGCAGCGAGAGATTACTTGGACCTGAATACCGGGAGATAGTATCGCTTCTCGAACGAGGACTTGTTTCGCACCCCACGCTCCCTGAAGAACAATGGTTCTCTCTTTTCAACTTGTTATCCGACCACATCGCTCAAGAGTCTGGAGATTCAGGTCGCGCCCTTGGTCTTGTAGAGCCTCTTTCCAAGATTGTTACGGACAATTTCTTCGAGGATTCTGAAAGATCAAACCAGATGGCGCTGGCGGTAGCGATTGCGCTATTCAATATTGCCAAACTACCCCGAGATCGCCAGGCTGTTGAGGCTGCTCGGCGACGACTTTGGGGTGCCCCTCCCACGGCATCACGATCCTCCTCATTCGACCCGTTCCAGTATCTTTACCAGCTTCAAGGTCAGAGTATGAAATACTTCTACGAAAACGAGGGCGAATGCAATGGTCAAAAGATTGCGGCCTATTTTGAGGCTGTCAGCGCTTTCATTGTCGCATCCTTTTCGCAAAATGGCATCAAAACTCTCCCCAAGCTACAAACAGGACTCAGTCCATGGATCCAGGATGAAAATGCGCATAAGTTGTTGCGCAGTAGTTCTCCTGTCTCTGGATCTGTAGGTAATCCCAATGGGTGCACTCTTCTATATGCTAATTATCTCCAGGTACGGACTCTGTGGGATAACATCTGTGGCCAGCTATTGACACTCGGTCAATTGGAGGACAAGGTCCTTGACACAGTCGAGCCTCTCGTCGCTGCGGGTTTTAGAAGTAAACATCGTCACGTCGTAAACAAAATGGCAGAGACATGGAACGCTCTAGTAAAGGACGAAGAGAGCCTGGACTGCTCTGAGAGCCTCAAGTCGATTATAGCTTCCTTACGGCCAAGAGTTGATGTCTCATTCCCTGGTATGGAACTTTCCAGTGGCGAGTTCGGAGCCCAAGCGCAAACCTTTGTCGATACCCAGGAAGATTTGAGCTTCGTCGCTCTATCATCTGCCAAGTCATCGGGGCAAGGCGTTGAGCAAGCAGCCTCACCTGTACCATCCATATCGAAGATGAGTCTTAGGGGTGCGACGACTAGAAAGCGCCGCAGAGATGCCACCCCTGAATCTGTAAAGACAAAACCGGCTAAGCGAACAGCTACACCCCGTCTTCGCCATGACAACTCTCAAATCCAATTTGCCCCAATTGTCTCATCACCATTGGTTGAGGAGTCCCAACATCTTACTGAAAGGCAGAGGGAAGTCCGTGAGCGACAGGAAGAAAATGCCGCCATGTATCCCGGTATCCGATCTAGCCCACGGACCCGAGCAAAGGCTGCGATCGAGGAGAGCTCCAAGGATGCTGAGAATAAACCCAGCAGACTCGAAACTACCCCTGAACGCGCAGCTTCCTACGATGAGTTCATCAATCTGACACCCACTCCTCGACGTGGCCAAGCTCTTCATCTCGAGGGCTTGAACGACCCACCTTCATCACCACCGGACCCGAGACGCAACCCTCTGTTATCTGAAATACAAACTCGATCAAAGGCTAGAGACTCGATCGTCGACTGGGAGCTTTCTTCACCACCTGGTTCACCTTCCATCAGTCAACAGACTAATGAAGACCAAGCTGAGGTGGAGACTCCTTCTGCTAAGAACAAGACCTCTGGTAAGAACACACGGTCTAAGCGACGCAGGAGGAGGGCAGAATCATCAAAGAAGGAGGAGGTCATTCCTTCAAGTCTTGGTAGTCAGGAGGTGGTGGCCGAAGACGCGGAGGCACTGCCAGATGCGCCACCTAGCCAAGATGTGGAAGAGATCAAAGAGGAACATATCGAACAGCCTGCCCTCAGCCAGCTGGAAAGCCCTCAACGAACAGCCCCGCCTCCAGCACAGGTTCTGGAAACACCAAAATCTGCAGACGACGAATTTGTGGATGCCAGGAGCAGCCCTGCAAAGGCTGTTGATGATCAGGCTGTTGAACGTGGCTCTAAGGTGGTTAACAGCCAGAATCAAGACTCATCTTTCGCGCTCAGTGAAGGCGATGAAAGCAGCCTCATGAGATTAGTGGTGGAACTTGAATCCAGAAGATGCCATCTTCCATTCGACAAGTACAACTCAGTTTCTGTTTCCCCCGAGAAGAAAAAGAACGACGCGTCTCCCGAAAAGTGCATAGAGGTCCAAGGAGACAAATCTGCCGACGAAGAACAGAATGACACTAAGGAGCCTCCACCGTCTAGTGTTGTTCCCTCTACGCCTGTCGAAGCAAGCCAAGAGAAGAATGAAAACCAAAATACAAACCAAACTGGCAGCAAGAGGAAGAGAAAGCGAAGCGCCGTGCATGCAGAGACACGTCGCAAAAAGAGACGGTCGGCCGACCCATCAGGACCAGAGCAGGTCGAAGATAGCCAGTCAACATCTCAAGAAACGGCCTCGTCTATTCCAACCGTGCGACGGTCATCCAGACGAACCGCTGGACAAAAGCGCAAGGAGCTACCAAACCGAGAGGACCAGGCGTCGCCTACCAAAAGGTCTACACGCTCATCTTCCCGAGCGTCTCAGACAACGTCAAAGTCGACCGATGCACGTGATGACGGGGACACCGATGAGGAACTCATGTCACAACTGGTGACAGAGTCCTTTGCAGCCTCGCAAAGTCAAGAGCCTGAGTTTCGGGTGCCTGATGAAGTCATTGAGGACTCTATGGAAGTTCTACCAATTGATAGCGAATCAGGTGAAGAAGTCCAGGAGGATCAGCCACAAGCGGAAGAGGAGGGCCAAGAAGAAGTTGCCGAGCCAAAAGAAGATGAGGATGAAGAAGAAGAAACACCAGTACCACACAAGACAAGGTCAATCATGGACACTCTTCGTGGTGGATTACAGCAATTGCAGGCGGCAGCACTTAGCCGCGACGAGGTTTACCAGCTAGAAGACATGCTTATGGATATGAAGAGGGAGCTCTTCGAAGCAGAACGACGAGGAAGGCATTGATTAGGAAATGAATTGGAGACGGGAAGCATTGTCATCGGCGCGTTGGGGTTTTTATTTCTTGGGAAATGCTTATAATACAATACCTCCATGTACAGAGTTGCCTGATTAGCCTGTCGCTTACCTCATTAAAAGCATTGCATGGATAGCTGTACATTTACATATTCTGTAGAAAAGAAACAATCAAAGAAATGATGAGATGAATATGCCATGCCAATGTGTCGAGTGAAACAGTGTGCCTACAATTATTGCTGGGAGATACTCGAGTTGATGCAAGTAACCCAAAGTAGTAAGCAATCCGAAATGCGAGTCAGAAACACACGTCCCGTGTACATGTATTCACCATTCTCCATGAGGATAATACGGGGAAGCATAATATGATAATGTGGAGGATCGTCAGATGGAATCTTTGAGAGCAGCTTCGGACGTTCCTAAACGGGTAACCCGATGAACGGAGTTGTAGTGTGACACGGGGAAGAGGGTCGATTATCGATCAAGGTTTTTGATCTTGGTGTAACAGATGGGCCTTATAATTGATACTGTGTGAAAGCGAGGTTCCAGAAAGGGTAAATCGTAGTGATACGCGGTTCTGGGTAACAGACTTGTATAATGATGCTTTGGTACAGTAATTGAGTACGGGCAGCTCAGTATGGACTCCACACATCCTGAGGTTTGGTCGTTTTGCTGCTGCCTGGCATGATTCAGCTCTGATGATGAACCAGGGTCAAGGGTTCTATAAGACTTCCAACTCTGTTAACATCAAGGAAAAGTTACCGGCGCGATCCCTACGTCAGGCAGACAAACTCCCACGGCGGGGAACTAACACGGCAATGATGTGCACGGTTGGTGACATGGGTTTGCAGGTTTAACACCATTAATGTCTGCCACTGACTGAGAGAGTTTATCGCGTGAGAGTATCGTGGCATGAAATACAGGGACCTGTAAAGGTAAAGGCTTGAGAGATGGTAGATACCATGAGGTTAAAAATGAAGATATAAGCAGTGTGCTCAAAATGGACTGGCGTCAAATGGTGTAAGTGGTGATGCCTTCACAACACTGCTGCAAAAGAGTTGAGGAAAAGCAACGAATGTTCACAATATGAGGGACTATGACTAGTAAACCAGAGGATAAATCGTTTGTATTTCTGATTTTGTTTCAAGAAACTTACATTGGCGAACAGCACGCAATGCGTGTCTCTAAGCTGTCGTAGATGATGACCTCTGGCTGATAGACACAAGGCAGTTCATTGTGTACTCTGATGAGACCATGGCACAGGATTGGGCCATTATCGATAAGATATTACTTTCTTCTGAATCTTGTGCTTGGACTTTTGTTTGCCTCGTTGTCTTGAAATCATTTTGGATGAGGTTGAAGAAGGTTACCCAAAGGAGTCAAGTGGCTCATGAAAATGCCCGACTGCCCGACCGAGCAGCCAATGAACAACATGGAACAACATATCATAGAATTACTGAACTGTAAGAAGGAAACCGAGTTTCAGTCTAAAGATGGTGAATCGTTTCCCTTCCGAAGAACCTTGAATGGCTGGTATATGTTTAGAGTCTAGTATCCGGCAATTGCGCCGATCAATGGTGTAGCGCCCTGTTACCAGTTCAGGAATTTCATAGTGATGCCCTTGTTGAGGCTGAATGTTCTTAACCATTGTAGGCAACCCACGGATTTTAGGCACTTGTTTTCGATGCCTAGAAAGAATCGAGAAAGCATCTCATCTCATCTAAGCAGGCATCACAATATTCGGCCCGCCGAGTTGAGAATGACGTCAACTGCTAACAATCCGGGGTTCAGCAATTCCGCGCTCTATAGCCTTTATCATCCATAAAAGGGAATTGAAAGCGGAGGGTCGGGCAGAGACGGTGCAGAGGGTCCCTGCGGGTGTCACAAGAAATGACCCCATTTTAACAAGACCTTATTATTTTATATAATATAATATAAGCCTATTTAATAAGATATAAAATATTTAAAAAATACTAATAAAGTCTATAAAATTTCTAGATTTATAAACTGTTAAGGCTTAAATAAAATA